>NW_027262016.1:0-49315 GCF_902827115.2 Pseudochaenichthys georgianus | reverse complement strand
CTATAATTAATATTAATGTCGCTGGTTAGAAGTTAGCTTATTCATATTTAGATTTCAATTTCTAATCATCAATTATCCATCCAGTTTCAATTTAAATGTATAGGGGGACTATTTTGCTGTTTGGGGTTTTCAGTCAAGGCGGGACATCTCTAAGCGGTTGACCAATCACAACAGAGCCAGCCAGCTAACCAATCAGAGCAGACTGAGCCTTTTGAACATGAAAGCATGGAGACGTGTCCCAGTAGAGGCTCATTAGAATGCCTCTTAGTGACTGATAGGGCTGTTATGGTGAGAGGATGTTCTTACTTGTTTTGTGCGTTGCCAAACTTCCCAAAAGGATCTCCGGCTTTTCCTCCGTCTCCGGTGAAGATGTACAAATATCCGTCGAGTCCGAACAGCAGCTGGCCTCCGTTGTGGTTCGCAGCCGGCTCCTCGATCTCCAGAATGACCCTGGAAGTCAGAGATGGCAAAAGTACACACATCCTTTACAGAAGTAGAAAGTACAGGTATTTGAGTTCAACATGTAAGAAGTAGAAAGTACAGGTATTTGAGTTCAACATGTAAGAAGTAGAAAGTACAGGTATTTGGGTTCAACATGTAAGAAGTAGAAAGTACAGGTATTTGTGTTCAACATGTAAGAAGTAGAAAGTACAGGTATTTGAGTTCAACATGTGAGAAGTAGAAAGTACAGGTATTTGAGTTCAACATGTAAGAAGTAGAAAGTACAGGTATTTGTTTTCAACATGTAAGAAGTAGAAAGTACAGGTATTTGAGTTCAACATGTAAGAAGTAGAAAGTACAGGTATTTGTGTTCAACATGTAAGAAGTAGAAAGTACAGGTATTTGGGTTCAACATGTAAGAAGTAGAAAGTACAGGTATTTGGGTTCAACATGTAAGAAGTAGAAAGTACAGGTATTTGAGTTCAACATGTAAGAAGTAGAAAGTACAGGTATTTGAGTTCAACATGTAAGAAGTAGAAAGTACAGGTATTTGGGTTCAACATGTAAGAAGTAGAAAGTACAGGTATTTGAGTTCAACATGTAAGAAGTAGAAATTACAGGTATTTGTGTTCAACATGTGAGAAGTAGAAAGTACAGGTATTTGGGTTCAACATGTAAGAAGTAGAAAGTACAGGTATTTGGGTTCAACATGTAAGAAGTAGAAAGTACAGGTATTTGAGTTCAACATGTAAGAAGTAGAAAGTACAGGTATTTGAGTTCAACATGTAAGAAGTAGAAAGTACAGGTATTTGTGTTCAACATGTAAGAAGTAGAAAGTACAGGTATTTGGGTTCAACATGTAAGAAGTAGAAAGTACAGGTATTTGAGTTCAACATGTAAGAAGTAGAAAGTACAGGTATTTGAGTTCAACATGTAAGAAGTAGAAAGTACAGGTATTTGTGTTCAACATGTGAGAAGTAGAAAGTACAGGTATTTGGGTTCAACATGTAAGAAGTAGAAAGTACAGGTATTTGGGTTCAACATGTAAGAAGTAGAAAGTACAGGTATTTGAGTTCAACATGTAAGAAGTAGAAAGTACAGGTATTTGAGTTCAACATGTAAGAAGTAGAAAGTACAGGTATTTGGGTTCAACATGTAAGAAGTAGAAAGTACAGGTATTTGGGTTCAAAATGTAAGAAGTAGAAAGTACAGGTATTTGAGTTCAACATGTAAGAAGTAGAAAGTACAGGTATTTGTGTTCAACATGTAAGAAGTAGAAAGTACAGGTATTTGGGTTCAACATGTAAGAAGTAGAAAGTACAGGTATTTGAGTTCAACATGAGAGAAGTAGAAAGTACAGGTATTTGAGTTCAACATGAGAGAAGTAGAAAGTACAGGTATTTGAGTTCAACATGAGAGAAGTAGAAAGTACAGGTATTTGAGTTCAACATGTAAGAAGTAGAAAGTACAGGTATTTGAGTTCAACATGTAAGAAGTAGAAAGTACAGGTATTTGGGTTCAAAATGTAAGAAGTAGAAAGTACAGGTATTTGTGTTCAACATGTAAGAAGTAGAAAGTACAGGTATTTGAGTTCAACATGTAAGAAGTAGAAAGTACAGGTATTTGGGTTCAAAATGTAAGAAGTCAAAGTCGTCAGAAAAATAAGTAGTGGATAAAGTAGTGATACCAGAAACATGTACTTAAGTACAGTAAGAAAGTACTTGTACTCCACTACTTCCCACTTCTGCTGAAACTTGTGTTCAATCACAGTTTACTAGAGGTTATATTTGTTGTCTTTCAGTAATAGATATCAGGTTGCTACTATTCTTAAGTGTTCCTTCAGGTTTTATCTCTTAAGAACCGATGCTTTAGGGCAGGCGAGTCAAACTAAATTTCATCACGGGCTACATTAGCATTATGGTTGCACTCAAAGGGCCGATGAATAAATAAATAAAAAATGAACTGGGTGAAAAAAGGTAAGATACACTTTTAAAACTTGTTGAGAGAAAACTAGTCTTTGCTGCTGCCTCAAAGAGGAGCAGGGGGAGAGGGGGGGAGAGGGGGAGAGGAGGGAGAGGGGGAGAGGAGGGAGAGGGGGAGAGGAGGGAGACAGGAGAGGCTGATTCAGGAGCACAGACACACTCACAACTATAAATGAACCAAAAATAAATTAATAAACAAGTTTCAGTGTTTTTCTCATATTGGAAATGGTATGTTATTGGTTATGGCCATGATTTTATGATTATTGAAATGTATACAGTTCTGTTTAATATAGGTGTTTCCATAGATCTAGTCTCTATATTTTCCCCTCAAAATGCACCAGATTGATGCATTTCACTCCAAAATAAAAAATTAAATCTTACCGGGGGGGCATGCCCCTGGACCCCCATAGAGGATTTGAGGTCGACCCCCACTAAAAATCACATGGATAGGATCCTAAATGAATTTTTTTTTTTTTTAAAGTAACCCATTTCCATATGTTCATGTGTGGGTAGTAGATTTAAACTATAGGGCTATCATTATGGGCCCTGCCTGTACCTGTTCGCTCTGCCATCGCGTGAAGGGTCTGCTAACAAGTGACCAACAGAAAGGTTAATGTTGTTGCACGTCACCTCACCCCCCCCCCCCCCCCCCCCCGCTACCACCACCCCCCCCAAGTATATTTCAGATCTGTGGGAAACACTGGCAGTTAATGGACCAGCACCAGAGGTGTTCCCATACACACAGGCGTTGGAGCTGTTCTTCATGAAATCCCAGAAGGATGAAGTGCTCTGACAAACAGTGCCATCTTTGCGCAAAATGATTATACAGGAATGAAAAGTCAATAAATAAACATGTTGTTAAAACTTTTTTTTAACAACGCCCGCTGCCACCACCCGCCCAAGTATATTTCAGATCTGTGGGAAACACTGTATATATATATATTTAATATATATAAAATAATGTGTTATATTACTTTATTGCCTCTGCATTGGATTATTATCGGATAGGCTAAAAACGTCATAAATAACTACGTCTGAAAGTCTAGGGCAAATAAGTGCAAGTCTCGACGACACCAAGTCAAATTCCTCGTACGTGTCAACCGACCTGCTGATAAACCTGATTCTGATTGACTTTCTTTATTACTTTATTAAATATAACAAAAAACAAACGTTGTCCATGTCCCGTCTCTCATTTTCTCTTAAGAAATTCCTCCACAGCCAAACAGCGCTCAGCGTACCTCTCTGAGTTCGGGTCGGCCACGTTCACATCGTGTTCGGACGCCTTCATCTCGCTGACCCTCACTTCCTCCAGCTGGCTGCCCACCAGGATGGAGTAGTAGATGAAGAAGCGTCCGTTCTCTCTGTACTTTGGGTGGAAAGCCATGCCCAGGAAGCCCCTCTCGTCCCCCAGCCAGCCCGTGGTCATCACCTCCCCGCTCAGATCCAGGAAGGGCGTCGCCAGCCGGCTGCCGTCGCGCAGGTAGACCCACACGAAGCCCACCTGGGAGGGAACGACTTAATAAGAATCATAGAAGCTTTCAGGAGAGAGGATTGAATGTAATATCTTTCTCAATGCCTGCTTAATAGTAGTACATGATGGACTCTGTGAACTTCACTTAATTCGCCCTTGCTTGCTTTTAAGACTAGAGAAATGCCAGTACTCTGATTGGTTAGCTGGCTGGCAACTGCTTAGAGATGTCCCGCCCCTTAGTCTATCACAAACAATGTGTTGGAGCGCCAGCCAACAGAAGCGCCAGTGTCCCATAATGATGTCACTATGTTCAGGAAGTAAACAAAGGGGTCCAATGGAAGCGTTTGCAGTTCATTTACATGCACACAAACCTAACGACCACACGACGGGGAAGAGCCCCTTCAAACAGCACCTGCTCGGCGATGAACATGCGATGCGTGCCGTCTCCGCTGTGCAGCATCAGCACCGGGTTCCTCAGGTTGTTGGCCACCTGCGTCAGGCACAGCTGCAAACAGCCCCGGGGGTCCTCGGCCACGCGGCCCAGGTTGCTGTTGAGGCTGGAGCTCTGCAGCACGTTGGGGTAGCAGTAGTCCTGGTCCTGGAGGTCCACCAGGCTGCAGAAGGTGGAAGCGTCTCGCTGCGACGTGTCCTGCAGCAGCCGGTTCTCCGTTAGGTATTTCACCACGTGGCCACATCTACCGTGGAACTCGGAGCAGAATCCGGAGCAGAGGCCCGGCAACTCTCTGACGGGAGTGTAGGGGTCCTCGGCATCGAACAGGTGGGCGGCGTATGGAGAGCACTCCTGGAGAAGAACCACCAGACACTGCTGATTATCACAGAGGCGTTTCACGGCTGGAGGCAACACAGGGAAATGAAAGGGACACCTTGGCTCAAGGACTGGTAGATCAAAGCGGAGGCATGGGGTGACCCTTTTACCTGCTTTACACTGACGAATAGTGTGTAGCTTTTTTTAACACGCAAACCCAGCTGAGGACGGATTCAAAGCTCTCCCACTCAGACAAAAGCCAGATGTTAGTAAAGGAAATGTTTTATAGGACAAAGACCAAATCTGGTTTTGAAAAAAGGCACTCGGCCCCCTTTCCCCTAGGTACGCCACTGTTTTACAATATATGGAACATTTAATAGTAATATTTAACTAATTTCAAGATTTGTATTGGAGGTATTAAAGTTATTTGTAGGAATTATAAGCGTTATTTACATGTTTTTGTAAAATTCTTATAAAAAAAACTACGAAAAAACAAAATCACCTCTGAATTCTGCATGACTTCTAATTGAGATTTGTATGAAATGAGATAAAAAAGAAGAGGAATTATAGAAAGTAAATACAAGTTGCATGATGCCTGATATTATATGCTGCATTATTTTAAAAGTAAATATGTATTAAATCAGATTAAATTACATTACATTGCATTTAGCTGACGCTTTTATCCAAAGCGACTTACAATAATTCGACCAGGAAGACACAAGCTTGAAGAAAACAGAATCATAAAGTACATCAGGTTTCAAAGAGCCAATCGTTTCAAGTGCTACTCAACTGGCTTTAGATAAGCCAGTCCTTTATTAGTATATAAGTGCTCTGTTAGCAGTTCTTGATTAGATTCAGATTAGAGAGAACAGTACAAATAGCAGACTAAAGAGGTTGATAATGAGAATCACTTTAATGATGGTTTGGATGAAACTGAATGTAGAAGCACTTAGCAATGTTTTAATCTGTGCCAGCAACGGGTTATGCCCATTGCATCACAAGCCAATATGTACCCACCTGGCACAAGACCTCCTTCAGCAGGTCCTCACACAGATCTTCCCCCCTCGTGTCCAGCTGGTCGATGATGTCCCAGTATCTCTCCGCGATCATGTTGTCCATCTTCTGGTCGCAGCAGCCGAACTGCTCGTACTGCGTGCAGAACTCCAGGTGCCATACAGGTTTGAAAGGTGGCGCGAAGTCCAGACACTGAGGGTGCGCTGAGGCCGGAACCAGCACCATGACGGACACGAGGAGAGGGAAACACGCGGGAAGGAGTGAGCGCTTTTTGGATGAGCTCGGAGGTGACACCGTGCGTAAATACGCGCAGACGGCTCCACTTGGATGAAGCGCAGCATCCCGCATACCTGTCATTTTTCCCGTCTGCAACCGAGAGACTTCCACTGTTTGCTCTCCTTTATGCGTGCGCGTACACATGGATGCATGTGCTATAGGCGTGTGTAAAAGCACCAGCCAATCCCTGCGTCATATGCCAGGTACAAAAAACAAACAAACAAACAAACAACGCACCTCAACTAAACTGCATCCCGTAATTAGTAACACAGAAAACTAAATACATCTGTGATGGTTCGTAAAGTTCATTAGGATGTCTTTATTCTAAATGTTCACCGTCGCAGTGATGTTGGTGGAAGAATACTCACAATTAACTCGAAAGGACACACACACACACACACACACACACACACACACACACACACACACACACACACACGCACACACACACTCACACACACTCACAAACGCACACACACACACACGCACGCACACACGCACACACACAGAAGTGGTAGAATAAGTATTGAATCCTTTGCTCAAGTCAAAATACAAATATTTCAAAAACTACATTAAAAGTCAAAGTTCCACATTAAATTATTAATCAAGTACAATTAGAAAAGTCTTATCAGTATCATGTGTAATTCAACTTACTGTAATGACGTGTTTTTTTATGCAAATCCCGTATCTGAAAAGTAACTTAAGCTTTAAAACAATATAATATAGTAGAGTAAAATAAATGTCCCCTTTGAAATGGACTGGAGTAGAGGTATTCATAAGCAATAAAAAGGAAGTACGGTACTTGAGTAAATGTAGTTACTTTCCAGCAATGCAAACACAGACCAAGGGTACAGCTTCCAGGAATGCAGACATCAACACGCAGCCACGACACAAACGGTAATTACGTCTCTCAGTCATGTCGGAGCGCCTGCAGGCAGCGTGAGTTCCAGCAGCTGCTTCATCCTGTAAATGTAAAGACGGTCCCGGCAAACTCTGACTTAATGTTAAAGCAAACATGTGATCATTTACTAATGCTGCCAGAGAGAAAGAATGATGGCATGTTAAACACTGCGTTCCCAAAGCACGGCTTATGAAGCAACTCAGACATTACACCTTTAGAAGACGGTGACACGTTTTTAAAGTGGCCCTATTGTCCTCATGTTCAGTATATCACTATGTAGTGTCTCTACTTTAAAGAGTCCTCTCCTAATGATGTTCAGGTGTATATCAGTATGTAGTGTCTCTACTTTAAAGAGTCCTCTCCTGCTGATGTTCAGGTGTATATCAGTATGTAGTGTCTCTACTTTAAAGAGTCCTCTCCTGCTGATGTTCAGGTGTATATCAGTATGTAGTGTCTCTACTTTAAAGAGTCCTCTCCTGCTGATGTTCAGGTGTATATCACTATGTAGTGTCTCTACTTTAAAGAGTCCTCTCCTGCTGATGTTCAGGTGTATATCACTATGTAGTGTCTCTACTTTAAAGAGTCCTCTCCTGCTGATGTTCAGGTGTATATCAGTGTGTAGTGTCTCTACTTTAAAGAGTCCTCTCCTGCTGATGTTCAGGTGTATATCAGTATGTAGTGTACTCTACTTTAAAGAGTCCTCTCCTGCTGATGTTCAGGTGTATATCAGTATGTAGTGTCTCTACTTTAAAGAGTCCTCTCCTGCTGATGTTCAGGTGTATATCAGTATGTAGCGTCTCTACTTTTAAAGAGTCCTCTCCTGCTGATGTTCAGGTGTATATCAGTATGTAGTGTACTCTACTTTAAAGAGTCCTCTCCTGCTGATGTTCAGGTGTATATCAGTAATGTAGTGTCTCTACTTTAAAGAGTCCTCTCCTGCTGATGTTCAGGTGTATATCAGTATGTAGCGTCTCTACTTTAAAGAGTCCTCTCCTGCTGATGTTCAGGTGTATATCAGTATGTAGTGTCTCTACTTTAAAGAGTCCTCTCCTGCTGATGTTCAGGTGTATATCAGTATGTAGTGTCTCTACTTTAAAGAGTCCTCTCCTGCTGATGTTCAGGTGTATATCAGTATGTAGTGTCTCTATTTTAAAGAGTCCTCTCCTGCTGACGTTCAGGTGTATATCAGTATGTAGTGTCTCTACTTTAAAGAGTCCTCTCCTGCTGATGTTCAGGTGTATATCAGTATGTAGTGTCTCTACTTTAAAGAGTTCTCTCCTGCTGACGTTCAGGTGTATATCAGTATGTAGTGTCTCTACTTTAAAGAGTCCTCTCCTGCTGATGTTCAGGTGTATATCAGTATGTAGCGTCTCTACTTTAAAGAGTCCTCTCCTGCTGATGTTCAGGTGTATATCAGTATGTAGCGTCTCTACTTTAAAGAGTCCTCTCCTGCTGATGTTCAGGTGTATATCAGTATGTAGCGTCTCTACTTTAAAGAGTCCTCTCCTGCTGATGTTCAGGTGTATATCAGTATGTAGAGTCTCTACTTTAAAGAGTCCTCTCCTGCTGATGTTCAGGTGTATATCAGTATGTAGTGTCTCTACTTTAAAGAGTCCTCTCCTGCTGATGTTCAGGTGTATATCAGTATGGAGTGTCTCTACTTTAAAGAGTCCTCTCCTGCTGATGGTCTTGTACTTGAGTAAAAGTAGAAGTCAAAACATTCATCACCAAGTACTGTACAATGTTGAGGTACTTGTACTTCACTTGAGTAATTCCATTGTATGCTACTATGTACTTCTTGTCCACTACAATTCAGAGGTACATGGTGTACTTTCAATCCACTACATGTATTTAATACCTTTAGTTACTTCACAGATGTGGATGAATGATGTGAAATATAATCAAGTGTTAAATCAGACTTTAGTTCCACCTGGAGTAAATCCACCAGCTACCCTGCAGTCTACAAAGTACTTCAGACTAGCTGCACCTTCACCAGCTTTAAACATATCATATATATTATTCTGAAATAAACCAATCTGCACAATGACTACTTTTACTGTCGCTACTTTCACTATATTTTGATGAGAATACTTTTCTACTTCTTACAGTTACATTTTGAATGCAGGACTTTTACTTGTAAGTATTCTTGCACTGGTACTTCAACTTTTACTCAAGTACATGATCTGAGTACAGTATTTTTCCAGCAGGTGGCAGCAACCAATCTACGCATGCACCTGAAAATCGACAAGGAAGCGGAAATTCGTCATTTCTTTAGCAAATTATTGCGTTTGTTTTGGTGAAAGCTAAACTGTTAAGTTAGTTAGAGTAAACACATTCAACTTCTGCCGGGGCCCTTCAACTTAAAACATGTATCGATACAAATTGATGATTTAGTTCTTGATTTCACTTTCTAAATCAGTGCTATATAATAAAATAAGGAGTAGCCTTTATAACATATTGATTTGATGTGTTTCGTGTTAAAAAGGTAGACAAAAAACGAGTGTGTAGTTTTATTTTGAAGGTGAATTCTGTTCTCTTCCGGTTGCATTTGTGTCGATTCGTGTTTGTGTTGACGCCGTGCTGCCAACATATAATTCAGCAGCCTGTGCGGGTAAAATCGCCCAACATGGCACCATAAAACTGGGTAAAAAACACGGTTTCATGCTCCATAGGTGACCGGAGTCAGGCAGCTTTTTTCCCGGGAAACACCGCCGCCTGTGCGGGGTCTGGAGCGGCGACAATGAGCTCGGAGCACCGGAGCGACAGCGAGGACGCGGCGGAGGAGGAGAGGCCCAACAGCGGCTCCAGCGACAAAGAGGAGGACCCCGACCTGGACGACTCAGATGCGGAGGATGAAATCGCACCGACAGTGTCTCCTTCGCCCCCGGGGAGCGGTGGGATCAGGCCGGAGCGCAGAGCGAGGTCCACGGCGTCAGCAGGAGAGGCGCGCTGCGATCCTGCCGCGTCCACCGCGCCGCAGCCAGGGAGCGGCGAGGCGGCAAGCGCGGAGCTCCGCAGCGGCAACAGTGTGTTCTCCTGGCTGCAGAGCAGGACTATAAGACGGGGGGTGTTTGTGGACCCTGCCCGGGATAACTTCCGGACAATGACCAGTTTGTACTGCTCCATGAACCCGGCCGCGGAGTCTGTGAACCTGAGCACTCAGACCCATGGAGCGGTGTTCAACCTGGAGTACTCCCCCGACGGGTAAGAGGGTATTATGGGCCTTTAACCCCGAGTTATGCAGACAGGGAAGCTACTTTTTGAGTTTATTAACAATGCCTGGGTTAATTTCCCTATGCAATTTCCCGGGAAGAGCCTGGTGTAATCATCCTCACTGCTTCCATGTCTCTGGGTTCACATCATCCAGGGATCTCTTCACCTGTCAAGGAAATTGGATCGGGGAACTAAAAAGCACAACACGATCAAAAACAGACTCTAAATGACCACAGACATGCTTTAAATGACCAAAAACACACACCTTAAGTTAGCGAACAGCTACAAACAGACAAAAGACATCTTTATAGAAATGTGAAATGTCTAAAATTAGATTCAAAACGACAAATAATGACCACAACCATAGTCAACCAGAAAGCACACATGACTACAAATGACCCAAAACAACTACACAGAGATGTGAAGCGGCTGGAAATAGATCCCAAACGACAACAAGGAAACACAAAATCGTGCTGTAACATATACTCCTTTCAGCATACAATATTAATCAAAGTGAAGTACAGTGCATATATCCCTTCACAGAACTAAAGGTTTAATGAGATGATGGAATCAAAGATGAACTGTATACAAAGGCACACATGCTGTAAACCCATCCCCAGCAGGGGGTCCGGGGGGATTCTGGTACACTCTGAGAAGAAAATAAATAAATCTATTACTACCCGACATATTAATAATATTTTATGCCATTGTTTGTTTGTCACTTAGTTCTGACAGCTTGCTGCTCCTCGCAGAGAGAAGAGCAAAGAGGAGTCTGTGTGAATTACTTTTAAGGGTAGATAGCCGCCATTGTTCTGTGACCTGTCAGTCATCAGACCGGGGGTCATATCTCATCATGTGTTCATTTCTATCTGAAGTTGTACCCATGGATGTATACAGGGCCGGCCCTCGGCATAGGCAGTATAGGCGAATGCTAAGGGCGCATCAACCCATAGGGGGCGCCGAAAATTGAAAAAAAAAAGAAGTTAGAAATAAAAAAATATATATATTTTTTTTATTTCATAACAACACAATTTCCCGATTTTGGATCAACAAAGTACTTCTTATTATCTTATACTAACAGAACTACGCCTATATTGCGTACAGCACCCATAAACTATGGCACCCCCCCCCCCAAATCAAGTTGAACCCCCCAGCCCCAGTAAAAACCAGAGGTTTATGTGAAATTGTTCTTTTTTTGAAATAATGGTTTTAGTGTGCAATTATAGGTTTTAATTTTGTATTTGTGTTCATTTAAAATAAATCAAACTCCCAAAAAACGTACACAGCTTCTGTGTGCTTTTCTTAACATTGGAATTTACTGTGTAAGCGGCCGCGGGGGGGGGGGGGGGGGGAGCTTTAGAGAGCTCTCTCCTGAAAGACTGAGAGGCTCTGATAACCTCAGCTCAGTGAGGTAAAGGCACGCCTCTATATGATCATTATAGTTATAAAAAAATAAGAGAACAGGTGAAAAACAGGTATAAAATACTGACAGTACAAAAAAGTTGTTATTAATAAACTAGAATACAGTTTGAAAGGAGAGTGATTTGTAAAATATCCATAAAGAAAAAGAAAATCTGCTTCCAGTTCTGTTTCATATGGGTGTTGAGAGATGTTTCCATAGAGCTCCTAATGCTGCTCTCAAAGTGCACCAGATTGATGCTTTTAACTTCAATATTAAAAAAAAAGTCTTCCCGGGGGAGCATGCCCCCGGACCCCCCTAGAGGAGGTGAGGTCCCCCCCCACTTAAATCATGTTCAAATGGATAGGAAACTAAATACAGTTGCACACATCTTGTGTCAATATCTTTGTTTTTGTGGTCATGCCACAACCGTGCACGTGCGAATCATAGTGAGTGTCTGCATTTGGGGGGGGGGGGGGGCGCCAGCTAAAATCTTGCCTAGGGCGGCAAATTGGTCAGGGCCGGCCCTGGATGTATAAAGAATAGTTCTACCGCAAAGTTATTCTCCGTGGGGACTTCCGGCAACAATCTTGATTCTGATTGGCCAGAAGACTCGAAAAAAACATCAGCAAAGATGTTTTATTGAGAAGATGATCACTACGTGACAGAAGTAAAAGTAATACACGTTTGACTTAAAAAAAAAAAAAAAATCTTCACTCATACATTTGCACTCGAAGCGGGTCCGCGACCCACCAGTTGAGAACCACTGCGTTAGATGATATTATGCCTTTGACCCAGAGTTATGCAGACGGGGTACTTTCTGAATGTATTACCAGTGCCGTTTCCTGGAAAGTGCCTGAATGCATTATTAAATTCATCCTCGCCGCTTCCATCTCTCTGGAGCAAGGTTCGCTTCACCTCGCAGTCACGGGGAAAAAACACAAAACTCAAGTTAATCCAATTTAAAGAGTAAAAAAAAACTAACAAATAGCTTCTACAAACAACCATAAACTGATGCAAAGACATACAATACATCTATTTAGAATTGTTACATTTCAGAAATTAGATGAAAAATGACTAAAATTGACTGCAAACTAACTAAAAAATATATTTTAACTGACATCAAGGAAGCGTGGGACTAAGAATGGATGCAAAGGACGAGGAGTTGATAGAAAACAATCACGGAGACACAGAACGAACGGTGTCTTTTGGAGAGACTTCGAAGAAGACGGTGTCAGGAGGACTAGCCATGTTTACCATGTTCTTATATGTTAAAGGCATTCTTACATTTCTCTGAGCAAATTGCTATACAGTATCTATCCGTGCAGTAGCCCAACATAATCATGCTTGTGTGCCTGTGTACTTCGCTCCTTTAGTCTGCCATCGATGAATACGTACATATATAATTGATCTAAGTTGTTGTTGTGGGTTTATGCATTGTTGGAGCTGTTTGTGTTGAAAACCACGATACGAAGATCTGCGGATTAGAATAGAATAGATAGGAAGCATTTATTGTCATTATACAACGAGAAGAGTAAAGCTACTCCTTTTTAAGGCGCAATCAGAACATTCAGAAAAGACAACAAAGACATGCAGCATCATACATACTTAAAATAATAACAAAATAAAATAATAATAATAATACATTATATTTTTAGGCGCCTTTCATGACACCCAATAACACCGTACTTTTAATTAAAAAAAAAAAAAAAAAAAAAAAAAAAATAATTAAATTAAAAATAAATAAAATAAAAGCTAATAGGCAACAGAACATGAGGAGACAGTCAAGTGGACACAAATGGGAGATATAATGGGGGCACTACAGTGAGTAAGCAGATTTGAACAGGTGGGTTTTTAATTGGGATTTGAACATGGTGATGGTGTCTGACTGTCGGATGTGCGGGGGGAGTTCCAGAGTCTGGGAGCAGTGCAGCTAAAAGCCCGAGCACCCATGGTGACGAGGCGTGGGGTGGGGACGGTCAGCAGAGGAGGAGCGGAGGGAGCGAGAGGGGGTGTACTCCTGAAGAAGCTCAGCCAGATAGGGGGGGGGGGCTTTGTAGGGCTTTGTAAGTGCAGGACATAGTTCAATAGCAACATAAGAAAGATGTATGGTATGAGACGTGGCCCTGGACATCCCTTAGCCCGTCCTCTCGTGTGATCTACTCGTGTGTCCGTGCTCAGGTCGGTGCTGACGGTGGCCTGCGAGCAGACGGAGGTCCTGCTGTTCGACCCCATCTCCTCCCGACACATAAAGACTCTGACGGAGGCTCACGAGGACTGCGTCAACAACATCAGGTAAACAATCACACTGTACATTTCTGTTATCCCTCGTCCCCGGCTTGAGCTTCACCTCAGGATCCACGTATCTGGGATCCTCTCCAGGATGGAAGCAGGCATCACATACAGAGCATCAGCTAGTTCCTGGACAGTGTCCTTCACATGCTGATATCCAAGAGAGGGAGTCACACAGTCACAAGATGGAGGAACAGAAAGCAGTATTCAATGTTTACTTCAGATTAGCTCCACGTCAGAAATGAGCATGCTTGATGTCTCTCTCCATAGAGGCTGAGTCAATGTACAATGCCTTTTTATGCTGCTGCAATGCAAACATTTCAAACTGGTATCAATAAAGTATCTCTTATCTTATCATCGTCAGGGGGGGGGGGGGTCGTAAAGTCCGCCTGCAGCATCCTGGCAGAAAGGACATTACATTCAAAGTGCAGGGGAACACAGTCAGCTGCTTTCCACGTCTTAAAGGTCCTCTATTACACTGTTCTTCATCAATATATCACAGGTCTTAGATATATACAGAGCCTGTCTCTGATTGGCTGAAACACCAAACAGATCATTGCAGCATTACCCATAATCCCCTCTGTTTCAGCCCTGTTTCAAAAGTGCTGATTCTCTGATTTTGTCGGAGAGACATGAAGAAGAGGGGACACATGTTGATGTAGAAGAGACATGAAGAAGAGGGGACACATGTTGATGTAGAAGAGACATGAAGAAGAGGGGACACATGTTGATGTAGAAGAGACATGGAGAAGAGGGGACACATGTTGATGTAGAAGAGACATGAAGAAGAGGGGACACATGTTGATGTAAAAGAGACATGAAGAAGAGGGGACACATGTTGATGTAGAAGAGACATGGAGAAGAGGGGACACATGTTGATGTAGAAGAGACATGGAGAAGAGGGGACACATGTTGATGTAGAAGAGACGTGAAGAAGAGGGGACACATGTTGATGTAGAAGAGACACGAAGAAGAGGGGACACATGTTGATGTAGAGGAGACATGAAGAAGAGGGGACACATGTTGATGTAGAGGAGACATGAAGAAGAGGGGACACATGTTGATGTAGAAGAGACATGAAGAAGAGGGGACACATGTTGATGTAGAAGAGACATGAAGAAGAGGGGACACATGTTGATGTAGAATAGACATGAAGAAGAGGGGACACATGTTGATGTAGAAGAGACATGAAGAAGAGGGGACACATGTTGATGTAGAAGAGACACGAAGAAGAGGGGACACATGTTGATGTAGAGGAGACATGAAGAAGAGGGGACACATGTTGATGTAGAGGAGACATGAAGAAGAGGGGACACATGTTGATGTAGAAGAGACATGAAGAAGAGGGGACACATGTTGATGTAGAAGAGACGTGGAGAAGTGGATTTTGCAGGTGACCTTTAAAGTCTTCTTCTCCCTGCAGGTTTTTGGACAATCGTCTCTTCGCCACCTGCTCCGACGACACCACCATTGCATTGTGGGATCTGCGTAAGCTGAACTCGAAGGTGTGTTCGCTGCACGGCCACGCCAGCTGGGTGAAGAACATCGAGTACGACACCAACACCAAACTGCTCGTCACCTCGGGGTTCGACGGGAACGTCATCACGTGGGACACCAACAGGTGAGCGAGATGTTAGGCGTAGTCATCGGACTCCTTCGTCTACTTCCTGAACATAGTGACATCACATTGTACGTTGTCTTCAGGTTCCCCTCTCCTCTCGTGTGTTCGATAGGTTTTAGTGCATGTAAATGGTCTGCAGAGGCTAAAATCCCCGTCCCCTCCAAAGGGAGTTTCTACCCCCCCCTCACAGTTAGTCGCGATAAGCAATTAATTGACCAATCGTACGATAACTAAAACTGAACTCGATAACTTTTCTGACCTCGATAAATTGCCGTTTCCATGCGTGTTTGTTTACATAAGGATGTGACCAGCATGTTAGCCCGGCGCGCCGTGAGGGGCGGGGCTTACGCACGGCCAGGTCAGGGCACTCACTTCAGGTCAGTGAATAATATAGAGACGAGCAGGAGACAACGTGTGACTTCCTCGAGGGGAATTTGAAGTTAAATGGAAGTGGTTGCAAAACCTATTCCCACATCTCCGGTGTGGGAATATTTTGGATGTAAGCCAAATCAACGAGGCGAACCTACGGACGTGAATTCGTTTTAAAAAGGTAGCAACAAAAGCAGGCGATACGACCAGCCTTAAACCGCACCTGAAACTCAACCACCCCACTCCGCTCTCCCAGCCGGAGATGGAGAGCCGCCGCCTTCCTTCCTGACTTACTTCATTTAAAAAAGTGTCCAGTGTGTTCTATAGGTTTTAGTGCATGTAAACGGTCTGCAAAGGCGAAACTCCCTCTGTCCCCTGCAGAGGGAGTTTCTCTCACACACACTCCGCCTCACTTGGACTGAATATTACAGGACACGTCATTTAGACGCTTTTATCCAAAGCGACTTCCACACATTCAGTACTGAGGACGATCCCCACAGAGCACCTTGGGGTGAAGTGTCTTGAACCTGATTCAAAGTCCAGCTTACTATCGACTGAGCCGCAGCCGCCTGTTGAATATAGTGACATCATTACAGAACACGTAATAATAAATAATAATACATTTAATTTATATAGCGCTTCTCATCTGCCGAGACAAATCTCGAAGTGCTTCACAACAAAGGACGCTGATAACATTCGAGGGATAAAAAAAAGAAAAGTAAAGTCGGAGATAGCGATGGCGGTACTCCAGGTGTGCCGGGCTCAAAGTTTATTGGAAGGCCTGCCGAAAGAAGAGGGTCTTGAGGCCGGTTTGGAAGACCTCGTGGACGGGGCAGATCTCAGCTGATCTGGGAGGAGTTCCAGAGGCGAAGGCGAATGAGCAGAAGGCTCGGTCTCCCGTTGCTCGCAGACGTGTGCGGGGGATGTAAAGAACCGGAGCGGAGAGATGTCTGTGTGCGGATGACGTCACAGATTATGGCAACAATCATAATCTCGATTATTTGGGTCGAAAACGATTATCCATTTACTTTGAAAACATCCATTTATTGAAAAAAGAAATGTGAACAGAATGTTTTTAACAGTTGATTACCCTGAACTTTAAGTTTTATTTCGATGACGTTGTTTTCGTAATCGTTGCACGCCAAAATCGTAATTGCGATTTAAAATACGATTCATTGAGCGGCCTATCACAGAGGTATTTTGGGCTTTGTCCATTCAGGGCTTTGTAAGTGAGGAGCAGAACCTTCAACTGGATCCTGTAGTGGACTGGGAGCCAGTGTAGTTGTGCAAGTATGGGGGTTATGTGTGGCGCAGTGGATGGAGCGTTGGTGTTCAAACCCCACTGCAGGCGGTTGATGGATTTGGAGACCGGAGAGGAGTGCATGGCAATAATCTAGTCCTGTCTTTTGGTGCCATCGGTCGAGTGAGGGCTTCAGTCGGGAAATGTTGTTCAGGTGAAAGAAGGAGGTCGTGGCGATGTGTTTGGTGTGGGCTTGGAAAGACGGAGTGGGGTCAGACCTCACTCCGAGGTAGGTGACAACGTAGGAGAGAGGAATGAGCTGACCTTCAAGCGAGGGGCTGATGCTGGCGGCCTCGGCAAGCTGCTCGTGGTGCCGGATGTCTCCAGGCAGGTGTTTGGATAGTAGTGGTGGTATGGGGTGTGTGTTGATGAAGACCGGGGTGTCGTCAGCACAGCGGTGGAAGTTGATGTTATGTCTGATGATATGACCCGGAGGTAATAGATAGATTACACTCGTGCTTCTATTGGCTAGCGCTCCAACACTTTGTACGTGATAGGCGAAGGGGCGGGACATCTCTAAGCGGTTGACCAATCCCAACAGAGCCGACCAGCAGCTAACCAATCAGAGCAGACTGGGCTCTGGTTTCAGACGGAGGGTGAAGAGAGGTGCAGCATGAGACAAATAAAGAGCTTTTTGAACATTGCTATCACTTAATATTGAACCAGGATCTAAAACAAATACATCAGCCAAGGCTCGCCGGCGGTACACCTTCCGTCACAGGAACACGCGTTGCTGGTGGCGACAATAATCCCACCAGACTGCTTTGCCCCGCCAACAGACGGACGTCCTTGTCCTTTTTCCTTTTCGTCATTTCAAGCGATAAAAACTCGATCTTCTCTCGAATTATATATTTTTTGTCAAATGACGGCGAGACGCCCCCCTGGCGGAAACGCTGCCTCTGATCAGGGGGGTCAAACTCAATTTCATCGCGGGCCACATTCGCATTATGGTTGCACTCAAAGCGCCGGTTGTAACTTTAAGACGATATAAATATATATAAAATAATGTATTATTTTACATTATTGCCTCTGCATTGGATTATTATCGGATAGGGTAATAACTTCATAATTAACTACGTCTGAAAGCAGAAGTCTACGGCAAATAATTGCAAGTCTCTTCAGTACCATGTCACAAAATGAGATGCATTGTGGGACATGTAGTTTATGGGCAACCTGCTTCTGTAAAGTGGCATGTAACCGTATAATAAACATATTATATTCTTTCCAAGCTCTTGCGGGGCCGCATGAAATGAAGTCGCGGGCCGGATTTGGCCCCCGGGCCTTGAGTTTGACACCCCAAGCCCTCAAACCTCCCGTTTGTCCCTCCGCAGGTTCACGGAGGACGGCTGCCCGCACAAGAAGTTCTTCCACACGCGGTACCTGATGAGGATGCGCCTGACGCCCGACTGCTCCAAGATGCTCATCTCCACGTCCTCGGGGTACCTGCTGATCCTGCACGACCTGGACCTCACGCAGTCTCTGGAGGTCGGCAGCTACCGCATGCTGCGAGCCCGGAGGACCCCCCTCAGCTCGGGTAGGAAGACGCTCACCAGCAAGATTCCAGACTCAAGGGTTTTATTGTCATACGCACAAAGCTGTGTGGAAATAGCAATGAAAGTGGTGTTTTTATAGAAACCCGAAAAATTACATTTATTGTTTACGTTGTTGTTGTGTCTCGTGATATTAAAATGAAGACTCACCGGCTGGTTTCATTATTTAAGTCCTTCGTTGACTCGCCGTGAGCATCTGTTGTTATTGTCCTCTCGATTGGGATTTGTTGTAATTAAAAAGTTTATTTATTTCCGCCGCTCAGACGGAGGCTCGTCAGCGTCTCGGTCGGCAGGAACTCCTCGCCATGGAAACGACTCGAGCAAGATCCACGCTCCCAGAGAAGGTCAGAGGAAAAGATATCAACACGTGTCCCCTCTTCTTCATGTCTCTTCTACGTCAATATGTGTCCCCTCTTCTCCATGTCTCTTCTACATCAACATGTGTCCCCTCTTCTCCATGTCTCTTCTTCATCAACATGTGTCCCCTCTTCTTCATGTCTCTTCTACATCAACATGTGTCCCCTCTTCTCCATGTCTCTTCTTCATCAACATGTGTCCCCTCTTCTTCATGTCTCTTCTACATCAACATGTGTCCCCTCTTCTTCATGTCTCTTCTACATCAACATGTGTCCCCTCTTCTTCATGTCTCTTCTACATCAACATGTGTCCCCTCTTCTTCATGTCTCTTCTACATCAACATGTGTCCCCTCTTCTTCATGTCTCTTCTACATCAACACGTGTCCCCTCTTCTTCATGTCTCTTCCACATCAACACGTGTCCCCTCTTCTCCATGTCTCCTCTACATCAACATGTGTCCCCTCTTCTCCATGTCTCTTCTACATCACCATGTGTCCCCTCTTCTTCGTGTCTCTTCTACATCAACATGTGTCCCCTCTTCTTCATGTCTCTTCTACATCAACACGTGTCCCCTCTTCTTCATGTCTCTTCTACATCAACACGTGTCCCCTCTTCTTCATGTCTCTTCTACATCACCATGTGTCCTCTCTTCTTCATGTCTCTTCTTCATCAACATGTGTCCCCTCTTCTTCATGTCTCTTCTACATCAACATGTGTCCCCTCTTCTCCATGTCTCTTCTACATCAACACGTGTCCCCTCTTCTCCATGTCTCTTCTTCATCAACATGTGTCCCCTCTTCTTCATGTCTCTTCTACATCAACACGTGTCCCCTCTTCTCCATGTCTCTTCTTCATCAACATGTGTCCCCTCTTCTTCATGTCTCTTCTTCATCAACATGTGTCCCCTCTTCTTCATGTCTCTTCTTCATCAACACGTGTCCCCTCTTCTTCATGTCTCTTCTACATCAACATGTGTCCCCTCTTCTTCATGTCTCTTCTACATCAACACGTGTCCCCTCTTCTTCATGTCTCTTCCACATCAACACGTGTCCCCTCTTCTTCATGTCTCTTCTACATCAACACGTGTCCCCTCTTCTTCATGTCTCTTCTACATCAACACGTGTCCCCTCTTCTACATCACCATGTGTCCCCTCTTCTTCATGTCTCTTCTACATCAACATGTGTCCCCTCTTCTTCATGTCTCTTCCACATCAACACGTGTCCCCTCTTCTTCATGTCTCTCTACATCAACACGTGTCCCCTCTTCTTCATGTCTCTTCTACATCAACACGTGTCCCCTCTTCTTCATGTCTCTTCTACATCAACATGTGTCCCCTCTTCTTCATGTCTCTTCTACATCAACACGTGTCCCCTCTTCTCCATGTCTCTTCTACATCAACATGTGTCCCCTCTTCTCATGTCTCTTCTACATCAACATGTGTCCCCTCTTCTTCATGTCTCTTCTACATCAACATGTGTCCCCTCTTCTTCATGTCTCTTCTACATCAACATGTGTCCCCTCTTCTCCATGTCTCTTCTACATCAACACTGTGTCCCCTCTTCCTCATGTCTCTTCTACATCAACATGTGTCCCCTCTTCTTCATGTCTCTTCTACATCAACATGTGTCCCCTCTTCTTCATGTCTCTTCTACATCAACATGTGTCCCCTCTTCTCCATGTCTCTTCTACATCAACATGTGTCCCCTCTTCTCATGTCTCTTCTACATCAACATGTGTCCCCTCTTCTTCATGTCTCTTCTACATCAACATGTGTCCCCTCTTCTCCATGTCTCTTCTACATCAACATGTGTCCCCTCTTCTTCATGTCTCTTCTACATCAACATGTGTCCCCTCTTCTTCATGTCTCTTCTACATCAACATGTGTCCCCTCTTCTCATGTCTCTTCTACATCAACATGTGTCCCCTCTTCTCCATGTCTCTTCTACATCAACATGTGTCCCCTCTTCTTCATGTCTCTTCTACATCAACACGTGTCCCCTCTTCTCCATGTCTCTTCTACATCAACATGTGTCCCCTCTTCTTCATGTCTCTTCTACATCAACATGTGTCCCCTCTTCTCCATGTCTCTTCTACATCAACATGTGTCCCCTCTTCTTCATGTCTCTTCTACATCAACATGTGTCCCCTCTTCTTCATGTCTCCTCTACATCAACACTGTGTCCCCTCTTCTCATGTCTCTTCTACATCAACACTGTGTCCCCTCTTCTTCATGTCTCTTCTACATCAACATGTGTCCCCTCTCTCTCATGTCTCTTCTACATCAACATGTGTCCCCTCTTCTTCCATGTCTCTTCTACATCAACATGTGTCCCCTCTTCTCATGTCTCTTCTACATCAACATGTGTCCCCTCTTCTTCATGTCTCTTCTACATCAACATGTGTCCCCTCTTCTTCATGTCTCTTCTACATCAACATGTGTCCCCTCTTCTTCATGTCTCTTCTACATCAACATGTGTCCCCTCTTCTTCATGTCTCTTCTACATCAACACTGTGTCCCCTCTTCTTCATGTCTCTTCTACATCAACACTGTGTCCCCTCTTCTTCATGTCTCTTCTACATCAACATGTGTCCCCTCTTCTTCATGTCTCTTCTACATCAACATGTGTCCCCTCTTCTTCATGTCTCTTCTACATCAACATGTGTCCCCTCTTCTCCATGTCTCTTCTACATCAACATGTGTCCCCTCTTCTTCATGTCTCTTCTACATCAACATGTGTCCCCTCTTCTTCATGTCTCTTCTACATCAACATGTGTCCCCTCTTCTTCATGTCTCTTCTACATCAACATGTGTCCCCTCTTCTTCCATGTCTCTTCTACATCAACATGTGTCCCCTCTTCTCATGTCTCTTCTACATCAACACTGTGTCCCCTCTTCTTCATGTCTCTTCTACATCAACATGTGTCCCCTCTTCTTCATGTCTCTTCTACATCAACATGTGTCCCCTCTTCTTCATGTCTCTTCTACATCAACATGTGTCCCCTCTTCTTCATGTCTCTTCTACATCAACATGTGTCCCCTCTTCTTCATGTCTCTTCTACATCAACATGTGTCCCCTCTTCTCATGTCTCTTCTACATCAACATGTGTCCCCTCTTCTTCATGTCTCTTCTACATCAACATGTGTCCCCTCTTCTTCATGTCTCTTCTACATCAACATGTGTCCCCTCTTCTTCATGTCTCTTCTACATCAACATGTGTCCCCTCTTCTTCATGTCTCTTCTACATCAACATGTGTCCCCTCTTCTCCATGTCTCTTCTACATCAACATGTGTCCCCTCTTCTTCCATGTCTCTTCTACATCAACATGTGTCCCCTCTTCTTCATGTCTCTTCTACATCAACATGTGTCCCCTCTTCTTCATGTCTCTTCTACATCAACACGTGTCCCCTCTTCTCCATGTCTCTTCTACATCAACATGTGTCCCCTCTTCTCATGTCTCTTCTACATCAACATGTGTCCCCTCTTCTTCATGTCTCTTCTACATCAACATGTGTCCCCTCTTCTTCATGTCTCTTCTACATCAACATGTGTCCCCTCTTCTTCATGTCTCTTCTACATCAACATGTGTCCCCTCTTCTTCATGTCTCTTCTACATCAACATGTGTCCCCTCTTCTTCATGTCTCTTCTACATCAACATGTGTCCCCTCTTCTCCATGTCTCTTCTACATCAACATGTGTCCCCTCTTCTTCATGTCTCTTCTACATCAACATGTGTCCCTCCTTCTTCATGTCTCTTCTACATCAACATGTGTCCTCCTCTTCTTCATGTCTCTTCTACATCAACACGTGTCCCCTCTTCTCATGTCTCCTTCTACATCAACATGTGTCCTCTCTTCTTCATGTCTCTTCTACATCAACACGTGTCCCCTCTTCTCCATGTCTCTTCTACATCAACATGTGTCCCCTCTTCTTCATGTCTCTTCTACATCAACATGTGTCCCCTCTTCTCATGTCTCTTCTACATCAACACGTGTCCCCTCTTCTTCATGTCTCTTCTACATCAACATGTGTCCCCTCTTCTCCAGTCTCTTCTACATCAACATGTGTCCCCTCTTCTTCCATGTCTCTTCTACATCAACATGTGTCCCCTCTTCTTCATGTCTCTTCTACATCAACATGTGTCCCCTCTTCTCCATGTCTCTTCTACATCAACATGTGTCCCCTCTTCTTCATGTCTCTTCTACATCAACATGTGTCCCCTCTTCTTCATGTCTCTTCTACATCAACATGTGTCCCCTCTTCTTCATGTCTCTTCTACATCAACATGTGTCCCCTCTTCTTCATGTCTCTTCTACATCAACATGTGTCCCCTCTTCTTCATGTCTCTTCTACATCAACATGTGTCCCCTCTTCTCATGTCTCTTCTACATCAACACGTGTCCCCTCTTCTCATGTCTCTTCTACATCAACATGTGTCCCCTCTTCTTCATGTCTCTTCTACATCAACATGTGTCCCCTCTTCTTCATGTCTCTTCTACATCAACATGTGTCCCCTCTTCTTCATGTCTCTTCTACATCAACATGTGTCCCCTCTTCTTCATGTCTCTTCTACATCAACACTGTGTCCCCTCTTCTTCATGTCTCTTCTACATCAACATGTGTCCCCTCTTCTTCATGTCTCTTCTACATCAACATGTGTCCCCTCTTCTTCCATGTCTCTTCTACATCAACATGTGTCCCCTCTTCTCATGTCTCTTCTACATCAACATGTGTCCCCTCTTCTCATGTCTCTTCTACATCAACATGTGTCCCCTCTTCTTCATGTCTCTTCTACATCAACATGTGTCCCCTCTTCTTCCATGTCTCTTCTACATCAACACGTGTCCCCTCTTCTTCATGTCTCTTCTACATCAACATGTGTCCCCTCTTCTTCATGTCTCTTCTACATCAACATGTGTCCCCTCTTCTTCATGTCTCTTCTACATCAACATGTGTCCCCTCTTCTTCATGTCTCTTCTACATCAACATGTGTCCCCTCTTCTCATGTCTCTTCTACATCAACATGTGTCCCCTCTTCTTCATGTCTCTTCTACATCAACATGTGTCCCCTCTTCTCATGTCTCTTCTACATCAACATGTGTCCCCTCTTCTTCCATGTCTCTTCTACATCAACATGTGTCCCCTCTTCTCATGTCTCTTCTACATCAACATGTGTCCCCTCTTCTCATGTCTCTTCTACATCAACATGTGTCCCCTCTTCTTCATGTCTCTTCTACATCAACATGTGTCCCCTCTTCTTCCATGTCTCTTCTACATCAACATGTGTCCCCTCTTCTCCATGTCTCTTCTACATCAACATGTGTCCCCTCTTCTTCATGTCTCTTCTACATCAACATGTGTCCCCTCTTCTTCATGTCTCTTCTACATCAACATGTGTCCCCTCTTCTCCATGTCTCTTCTACATCAACATGTGTCCCCTCTTCTTCATGTCTCTTCTACATCAACATGTGTCCCCTCTTCTTCATGTCTCTTCTACATCAACATGTGTCCCCTCTTCTTCATGTCTCTTCTACATCAACACTGTGTCCCCTCTTCTCATGTCTCTTCTACATCAACATGTGTCCCCTCTTCCTCATGTCTCTTCTACATCAACACGTGTCCCCTCTTCTTCATGTCTCTTCTACATCAACATGTGTCCCCTCTTCTCCATGTCTCTTCTACATCAACATGTGTCCCCTCTTCTTCATGTCTCTTCTACATCAACATGTGTCCCCTCTTCTTCATGTCTCTTCTACATCAACATGTGTCCCCTCTTCTTCATGTCTCTTCTACATCAACATGTGTCCCCTCTTCTTCATGTCTCTTCTACATCAACATGTGTCCCCTCTTCTTCATGTCTCTTCTACATCAACATGTGTCCCCTCTTCTTCATGTCTCTTCTACATCAACATGTGTCCCCTCTTCTTCATGT
Organism: Pseudochaenichthys georgianus; assembly: GCF_902827115.2. Lineage (NCBI taxonomy): Eukaryota > Metazoa > Chordata > Actinopteri > Perciformes > Channichthyidae > Pseudochaenichthys > Pseudochaenichthys georgianus. The sequence goes on along the minus strand of NW_027262016.1, from coordinate 24,429 downwards.
CTCTTCTACATCAACATGTGTCCCCTCTTCTTCATGTCTCTTCTACATCAACATGTGTCCCCTCTTCTTCATGTCTCTTCTACATCAACATGTGTCCCCTCTTCTTCATGTCTCTTCTTCATCAACATGTGTCCCCTCTTCTTCATGTCTCTTCTACATCAACATGTGTCCCCTCTTCTTCATGTCTCTTCTACATCAACATGTGTCCCCTCTTCTTCATGTCTCTTCTATATCAACATGTGTCCCCTCTGTGGAAAGAGACTCTGAAAGTTTCAGGAACAAAGATTTTCTCTCTTTTTGATCCATTTCTATAAAAACCTGTCTGAAAATGAGCTGATCAGATTTTGGCCACTTGATGATGTCATAACGATGTGTTGTCTCGTGTAACCATTAGCCAATCAGCAACAAGGTAACCCCCCCCCCCCCTATCACCTGAATCTCCTCTAGAGCTCCATTGAGTTTCTCAGAGGGGCGTGGGGAGGGGCTCCTTGTTTTCATCTAAAGTAACAGACAGAGAATCAGCACTTTGGAAACAGGGGGGATTATGGGTAATGCTGCAATGATCTGTTTGCTGTTTCAGCCAATCAGAGACAGGCTCTGTATATATCTGAGACCTGGGATATATTGATGAAAACTCCTCCTCCTCCTCCTCCTCCTCCTCCTCCTCCCCCCCCCCCCTCAGGTCTGTCTCCCAGGAACAGTCTGGAGGTTTTGACTCCGGAGATCCCCGGAGAGAGGGACAGGGGAAACTGCATCACGTCCCTGCAGCTGCACCCGAAGGGCTGGGCGGCGCTGATCCGCTGCTCCAGCAACATGGACGACCAGGAGGTACCAGAACATCCTCGTGCTTACTCATCTGAAGTTAGATACCTGCTAATGCATCGAGAGCAGGGATGGGCCACTCGGATGGTGGTGGGGGCCACGTCATTTATGTACTGGCCACCAGGGGGCCGCAGAGTCACTTGGAACACACACACACACACACACACACACACACACACACACACACACACACACACACACACACACACACACACACACACACACACACACACACACACACACACACACACACACACACACACACACACACACACACACACACACACACACACACACACACACACATTCCATGTATTGTATGCAATTATTAACAAATATGCCAAGTCTTTCATCTTCATGTTTGTATTGAACGGGTTATTTAACAGTGGAATCAAACTATTTTAAACTCTTGGAAAGCACGGGACATGTGTGTGCGCTAGTGGAGCCTCGCGGATGGGGGTGCCGCAGCCCCCTCAGCACCCCCATCCGCGATGTCTCGCAGACCCCACGCAGCCAGCAGAACCCAGCTCACACCGTCCGCTCCTCGAGCCCCGCAACGTCCCGCCAGCTCGGCCCCCAGACCCCGCGCGGCATCCCCGTCTGTTTGTCCTCACTGGTGTCGTTTCCTGGTTGCTAACAAACGCCATTGTAACACATAATCTGATGTTCCGCTGTAACGGTGGTGGACCAATCAGAACAGAGTGGGCGAGCTGACCAATCAGAGCACGGGAATATTTGCCCATCCCTGATCTCGATCTATGCAACTTCATCATTATTCATTTTTTCAGTCGTATTTTTATACATTTTATATATTTGTTTTTATTCTATACCAGCTTTTTTATATATATTCCTTTGACTTTTTAAAATGGTGTTTTAAATGTTTTACATGCGTGTTTTTTGCTGTGAAGCCCTTTGAATTGCCTTGTGTTGAAAAGCCTAATCTAATCCGGCTACATTTACACATGCTTTGCTGTTAACCGATAAACAAGAATAATGATCATATTTAATTTAAATCTCCCCTAAAAGGAGTCGCGGTAAGGAGAGCACTAACGTTCTTCTTGAAACTTTGTCCTAAAGCTTCTGTAATGTCTTACATCGTGCTCTATACCCCCCCTCTCTCCAGTGGACCTGTGTGTACGAGTTCCAGGAAGGCGCCCCCTCCCGCCCGCTGGTCTCCCCCCGCTGCTCGCTCCGCCTCACCCACTACATCGAGGAGGCCAACGTGGGCCGGGGCTACATCAAGGAGCTGTGCTTCAGCCCCGACGGGCGGCTCATCTGCTCCCCGTACGGCTACGGCGTGCGGCTGCTGGCCTTCGACGAGAGCTGCGGCGAACTGTCCGACTGCCTGCCCGTGCAGACCTCCGTGCTGAGGGAGATCCGCTCGCTCTACTCCCACAGCGACGTGGTGCTCACCACGAAGTTCTCCCCCACGCACTGCCAGCTGGCCTCGGGGTGTCTCAGCGGCCGCGTGGCCCTCTACCAGCCCAAGTTCTAACGGAGAGAACCGCGCTCTGCAGACCTGGCGCAGAAACACTGATCAGGGTTCACGTGCAAGTGGAGAAACGTCCAGAGATAGTCGATTTCTACAATTTCCCTCGACCAGCCCACGTTCTAACGGAAAGAACCGCGCTCTGCAGACCTGGAGCAGGAACACTAGTCAGGGCTCAATCAATCTTCTTTGGTTCATGTGCAGGTGCAGAAAAAGAGTCGGTTTTAAACTCCTAAGATCTAAAACATGCAGATGTCTTTGTGCAAAGACTAGGATTAACCCGGACTGTACGCTACTTAGGTAAAAACGTTTAAAACTTGGCACAGAAATAAGTCAAAAGCACGACTTTAAACCTTGCTTTTGCAGAAGTTGCGGAAGAAGTGTACGACTAATCAACCTAGGAAGTATACCAAATCCACAAATGAGTCGAGTTTAAAAGGGTCAGCAACAACATTTTATACCGATTAGTTTAATTAAATTGACAATATTGAGTTTAATCGCCAATAATTCTGCAAAAAAAAAACATTTTAAACTTTGCGTTACGTCCTTAAGCATAAACAAAGGAATGATCGACGATAGAGATTACCCAAAACCACGAAGAAGTCACCTTGTAAGCAGCCAGCTCGAATGTCTAATTGTTAATATGGATGTTTTTGGTATACTGAAAGCAAAACAATCGAGGGATATTCCCCAATAAATCAATTTAGGATCCCTGAATTACATTTCCTAGCATTTGTTTTAAAGTGCTCAATTGAGTATTTTAAATATTCTGTGCGATGTAAAAGGAAATATTTAGGTTTCTCTGCCACACAACTCCTCAAAAAGATCTAAAGATATTCAACTAAAGTTCTTCTGAACCCAGGTCTGCAGCTGCGACACAACCTAAAGAGGAAGAAGAGGATTAAACTTTAAAAAACGACATTTTTGGGGCTTCGCAAACTGACTCCCGAAAGCCCGACTGTTGAAGCTTAAAAAAAAAAACGTTGTGGATTTTTTTTTTTCGTACTAAAATCGGGAGGAAAACTGATTTTGGAGACTTCCAGATGTTTCCACCTCGGGATACAAACACTAAAAATGTTAATTTAACAACAACGGGAAGTGGCTGCGTGACGCCTTCTCTCCACAGGTGCTCCAAATCTAACCTTCGTACACACACACACACACACACACACGTTTCTCTTAGTTTTTACTGTTTTTTATATTGTTGTCCGCCCTTGTTCACGGTGTTTGTTTGTTTCCACTTTCATTTGGCCTTTGTTTCGGACTAAACGTGTTAAAATTACTTCACAGTTTGTCCACTTTTAATCCTCAAACAAAACATGTCATTTCATGAAAAGTATCTTAAAGTTTCCCACGTTGACATTCTTCAGACCCATTTCCAAGATAATCCTCGATTACATATTTCTTCTCTAATAATACAGCTGACATTATCCTGACATCATCTGTTGCCTCAGCGTTACCTTAAAATAGTAAATACTTTGACTTGTTTTTCCGAACTTTATGGTCTTGGCTTTTTTAAAAGGGCTTTTGATCAGCTTGTAAATCACTGTTCGGCTTTTTGCATCAATCCCAAATGGATGACTTCTTCTGTCCCGCTGTTGTCCATTCTCTCTCTTTTAAACACGCTTTCGGAGCCCGACACACACACACGTTTAATCGTCTCATTCTGCAGAATAGAAATTAGGTTGATTAAAAGATAGATATTACTACTCTGTCTTTATGAAGATTCTCCCTCTTCTCTCCAGGAGCTTGAGATGCCAACATGTGTTTTGTAAGCTGGGAATTTAATTGAAACTATTATGGGTGTTAAAAAAACTTTTTATTTTAAAACAATTAATTGACATTCTTTCGAAATACACTTCTTGCAGAAAGGAAGCCGGTTAGCTCGACTTAGCTTAGCACAAAAACTGGAAACAGGGAAAAGTCTGTTTTAAAAAAAACGTTGTTTTTTTGTGATTTGATGTATTGGAAATATTATTATTTATTCAGTACACTTTTTCGAATGTACTTTTTTGGCGCCTGGAGCACCACAAGCGATCTAGTTCCATACTATTCAATTTATTTTTGAGTGAAACTTCCCTTTTTAAGGCCTCGAATCATCACGTAATATCTTATATAACTGTATAACCTGTATACAATTGGAAATGTAAAAAAAAATTGTTTTGGAAGGGTTACGGACCAGACTACTTCCTGGTTGATAAAAAATCAACTCTCTGGATTGAGACAACAAAGAAACAGTCCGGGATGTAACCTTCCTCGTTAAATCTTGTTTTAACATTTCAGTTTTGGTACGAAATTCAAAAAAAGTGTCCATCCTAGTTCTCAAATTAAAAGGTGATATCTTTAAATGTCTTGTTTTATCAGTAAAAAAAACCAAAGATATTCACTTCAATATGATATCAGAGAAAAGCTCTGGATTTAGTAACTTAAAGGTAGCATTTAAAGACATTTTTGCATTAAATATTTGTTGTGTCAATCAACTAATCGTTTTAAACAGGTTTAGCTATTTCAAATTTATGCTAAGCTAAAAAACGTTGTGCTAAACTAAGCTAATTACTTTGTGCTAAGCTAATAACTGTGTGCTATGCTAAGCTAATAGCTGCTAGCTTCGTATCAAACTTCTAAAAACGCACTGCAAGAGAGTGTAAAAAGGATATTTCCAAAAACGTTTGAAAACAAAAAATACCGGATTTATTTAATTTAAATTTGAGGTGAAAATAAGAAAATCTTCTGAACATAGGTAGCTCATATTATAATTTAAATTCCCAGCTCACGCCATGGTCCTGTTTGTAAAGAGGAAGGATGCTTTTCACACTTTGTACCTTTTTGTTTCAGTCTAATTTCAGTCAATTTAGGGACTTTTTTTTCATGAATATTTAGCATTTGTAGCATATAAATATTAAACTGTCTGAACTGGGGGTTTTCGGGCTGCCACGCTGTATAATGCTGTCATGTCTTATCTGCCATTTTCACTTCAGGTATTGCAACTGAAAAACTGGGATTATTTTTATGATTTTGTTCTATTTTTGTTCTATTTTTAAATGTCCCGCTCTGGTTTTTTTTCTTTGTGGATTAATTGAATGTTCTCGATGGTTTCTGGTGTCACGTCTTGAGGACAAGAGACGAAGAACTTATTTTCTCTGTTTCCTAAACTGCTTAAAACTGAAAGTAATCCCGACAATGAAGCTGAAATGGTACTTATTATCACTGAAATAAAAAGGTTAGCTTGTTTTGCACTGCTTATTGTTTGAGTCCAGTTTGTGTTGTTCTTCAGGAGAAAAGGGAGAGTTTGGAGGTTTTAAAAACAACAAAATATAGGCCTTCTTACTGTCGGAGTGTGCCCTCATACCAAAACGTAGATTTCCCCCGTAAAATGTTATTGTGATGCCAGAAAAAAATATTTCTGTTCTTCAAAAACGGTATAATTAAAAGTTGTTAAATAGAGCGTCAGGCGGCAGAGAAAGCTTCGTTTTTACGGAGCTCCGACCTCACGTTGTTGTTTACGTTCGCGGCGCCATCTTGTATACGGGCGTCATGATTTATCTTATATCGGAGCCACAGAGCCATTTAATAGCTCTGATCAGAGCCACAGAGCGGTGCAGGGATGACGTATTTACCCGGAAGTAAGCTGCGCATGGGTTCCTCGAGTTCCCTCGTCAAAAGAGCAATGGGATTTCTCCACAGGATTTTGGAAAATAGCTCGAAATAATAATAAATTGTATTTCTATAGCGCTTTTCTTGAACCCAAAGACGCTTTACATTTGGGAGGGAGGGTAGACAAACAAAACAAAAACAAAGAAACAGAACAAAACAGAAAAGCAGTCAGGAGGAAGTTGGTTGAGATGGGGGGGGGGGGCTTATGGAGGTGGGGTTTGAGGCGGGACTGGAACGGGGTGAGGGACTCAGACTCACGGAGGTATTGGGGGAGGGAGTTCCAGAGCTTCGGGGCTGCCACAGAGAAGGCTCTGTCCCCGAAGCTCCGGAGTTTGGCCTTGGGGATTGAAAGCAAACCGGCTGAGGTTGATCGGAGGGACCGGGGGGGTCGGGAGAGGATGAGGAGGTCAGTGAGGGGGGGGCAGATGGTGGAGGGCTTTGAAAGTGAGGACCAGGAGTTTGTAGTGGATGCGGTGTGAAACGGGGAGCCAGTGGAGTCCTTTGAGGACCGGGGTGATGTGATGCCATGACTTGGTGAGGGTGAGGAGTCTGGCGGCTGCGCTCTGGACACGCTGGAGTCCACTGAGGGATGTAGTGCTGATGCCGTAGAGGAGGGAGTTGCAATTATGAGAGTGCTCTCATACTTGTTTGATTCTGAAATTGTATATATTTATATATATGTGTGTGTGTGTGTATATGTCCGCATCTGTAGCCTGTTATTATCTCATTACACCGCACTGTGAATGAATTAAAAGTAAATATATAAGTGGTCATGAACACATCTGTCCATCAGACAGAGGGCTGCTGTGCCTCCTGTCATCATTGATGGACGTCTCTTTAAAACGACCGCTCAGAGGAGAGGAGTTCTCATTTCTCTAACCGCCTGCTGCTTCCCCTCCTCTCTCCTCGGCTCCCCTCCTCAGTCCTCCGCTCGCATCTCCTGTGGGCGGCTCCAAGTCTCGAGGAGGGGAACTTTGAGTATTGAGAAACCTCTATTCTCCGCAAGGATTTTTGAAATTGGTCCGTGCGCAAAGCATTGTGGGGATTTTAAGGGCGCGAAGTCTACCCATGCCTCGAAATTTCCCCCAAACCAAGGACGCGGCCTCGGTGGAATTCCAAGTATGCTGGAGATCGCAACAGTCCTTCGGCGGCACTCGATGACGTAGCATCCTTGAAATATTGGCTTGGAAGCCAGAATCCTCGAGATTGAGAAACGGTATTTTGAAAATACCAATACGAAAGTAAAACGCTTCAACGTGTGCACAAAGACCAGACGGATCATTTTAGGATTAGAAACATGTGTAGTTTGTACTTTATTCACAAATCAAAAGTCAGTCCAATACGGCACACTGTTCAGTTCACATGAAATCAACACAAAGGCCTTACCTAGCAACAGCAGCAACCACAACAACCAGAGAATAATTAACAATAATAATAATTTAGGCAAAAACAAAACGTACAGTCATTCTAAAACAATAACAAAGGTGCAGTAATGAGCGATTACATGATGTGTACTGTCGCCTTTCTAAAGCGTAACACCTATGACTTGATGGTGTCTTTTGTCAAATGGCAAACCACTTTTCCGTGAACACAAAATGAAAAGTGAATTATTAAAAACCAGGAGACATCTCAAGCGCCCAGCATCTTCTTCACCATGTACCCCGGCATGTTGTAGAGGAACAGTCCCAGGATAGCCAGCAGAAGGAGGACAGAGACGATCTTGATGGTGAGCCACCTGTACTGGTCACAGATCAGGTGTTTCGCTGCTTTGAAGGGGATGAGGAACCACAGGAGGGCGATATCTGGACGGCTGGGGGGGCACAGAGACAGAGAGGGTGTTAGAAACTTAAACAAATATTGGTTTTAAATAGAATATATGTATGTCATGAGTTAATAGGCTTTATTACACGGCAGAGTTGAATACTCAATTCTTATTAGTCAATTTGGTTGTTCAGTGTTCTGCTCTTTCTCGATAGCAGACCGTTGCTAGGAATAACAGACCGTTGCTAAGGACACTTTGATAAAGGGACTATGTGCTGTAACTTCAATCCGCAGAAAAATAACCGGACAATTATCATTATAATTCATGATGGCTGAACCGTCCCCAGTCAAGACAATAAAACAAGAGGAAATTAAGTGTCTTAATTTGGATATTTATTTTAGTAACACTGCATGTCGTACACAGAACTAGTGTCTGAGTTTCGACCGTGTGGTTTCGTCTCAAATCGCACTCGGCAGATCGCACAAACAAGGCACATGCCCCTTGACTTTGGAGGGTTACAGAGCAGACTAATTCCTGGTTGGGATCAGAAACTTGACAGTCTTGGGATATAACCTCCTTAAATGGCAATATCTTGTTTTACCATTGCTATCGCTCGAACAGACTACCCTTAGAACAGGGCTGTCAAACTCAATTTCCTCGTGGGCCACATTAGCATTATGGTTGCACTCAAAGGGCCAGTTGTAACTATATAAATAAACATATATAAATACATAATATATATGAAATAATGTGTAATATTATATTATTGCCTCTGCATTGGATTATTATTGGATAGGGTAATAACTTCTGAAACCAGAAGTCAAGGGCAAACAATTGAAAGTCTCTTCAGTGCACATGTCACAACATGATGCATTGTGGGACATGTAGTTTATGGGCAACGTGCTTCTGTAAAATAAGATAAGCTAACCTTTATTAATCCTCGTGGGGAAATGCAGTAGTTTAACAGCAACAGGGTGAGATTGAAAAACAGGACAGCACAGATTCACACAATTAAGGATAAATCAAAGATAAAAAAAGATAAATAAATAACTATAAAATAAGAAATTAATTAAAATGAACATATGTAGATATACTGTAAAGTAGTATGTAACCGTATTATAAACATATTATATTCTTTGCAAGCTCTTGCGGGCCAAATAAAATGAAGTCGCGGGCCGGATTTGGCCCCCGGGCCTTGAGTTGGACACCCATGCCTTAGAACGAGGGATTGATTAGATATAATAATGAATAATGCGTGTTATTTATATAGTGATTTTCCTGGTGCTCAAAGTGCTCTACAAGCAAGTAAAGAAAAATACCAACAAAACAAAAGAAGTGCTAAACCCGGTGGAATAGGGGCGAGGGGTTAACGGATTAGGAGCTGAAGGCACGAGTGAAAAGGTGAGTTTTGAGGGCTTTTCTGAACGAGTGGTTTGTTTCTTTATCATATACACATTTAAATTGTATTTATATATAATATTTGCAAGAGAATGCGAAGAAGAACCTCCAGGCGAAATGTACGCTTCTACTTTATTCTGCGAGCTGAAATGCATCTGATTATATGACACTAATGATGTTTCTTCAGTTTCTGGATGCACACACATACGACACAGATAAAGACACGTAAATACAAAAGACAGGACAATTAGAAGCTTGTGTTCATCGGTCAATTTATGGATGTATTTGAAATATACGCTTAAACAGGACGTAATACAAGCAACAACTCCAACACAAATCCTACATCAAGTTAATTTAACTGGAGTGAAGAAACATAATAGTGCACTTCAATCATTTCCGTCTAATTGCACGACATTCACAAAGCAATTCCAACTCAAACTGAATGCTCAAAGTTATCCCCTGCTGGTTTTTCACTTCGTTTAGACGCCCATCATCTTCTTCACCATGTACCCCGGCATGCTGTAGAGGAAGATTCCCAGGATGGCCAGCAGCAGCAGGGCAGAGAACAGCTTGATGGTGAGCCACCTGTACTGGTCACAGATCAGGTGTTTCGCTGCTTTGAACGGGATGAGGAACCAGAGGAGGGCGATATCTGGACGGCTGGGGGGGGGGGGGCACAGAGACGTAAACACAGAGTTACAGGCAGAAAATAAGTTGGAGTACACAAAGAGTCATTTTTGAGGTAACTCCCATTCCTAAACTGTCCATTTTCATGTTGGGAATCATTTTTAATAGGTCATAAATGTCTCTATTTATGTCAAGGATGCTCAGGGATGTATATTAATTATACTGTACTGACAGAGGACAGAGGATGTGTCTATTCTTTCCTTAAAGCTCTGTTAAGACGTAATTTCAGAGCCACAGTATAGAGAAGAGGAATTACTACAGGGACCTATGCCTTGTTTTTTAAAGGTCACCTATCATGCTATCTTTAGGCAATAGCACAGGTCTCAAATATATACAAATATATAAAAAACATGTCTATGAAGTGTTTTGCTCAAAATACCAAACAGATCATTCTAGCCATGCCTCATATCCCTCTATTTCACTTCCTGTTTCTAAAGTGCTGATTTGGGGATAAAGCTTTAAAGAGGAGGGGTCTGAGCTCATGCGGGACCCGGCAGCTACCGTCTAAACTAAATGCTGCCGTGATGAAACGCCATATCATGGATCATCAAGGATCTGAAACAGTCTGGAGCTCAAAGGCTTTCTCTCTTGCCGGTTACACCACAAGGTGAGTTCCTTTCTACTTCCTGCTTCTTCACACACATGCTCTCCAGTACAGGTTAGCTCTGAGTGTTAGCGATGCTAATGTAAACACCGACCATATTACGTCCAAAACAGTCGGGCATTGTTTCTGATAGCAACGTTTCTGATTGGCCCGTGGGTCCACATTTCAGACATTACGTCATATCGGACGCAAATCTGGATCAGCTCCGTTGTTCCCCGTTTTTAGAGATTTGGGTTCGGAGGAAAAGAGAGAGGGTTTTATTTCCTGACGCTGCGTGAGTTCCCCGACACACCGGGGACACATGTTGATGGAGAGAAGACATCAGAAAGTGCATTTTGCATGATAGGTCCCATTTAAAATCCATACAAACTTGTGAGGATTTAGTTAATCTGAAACTAATTGATAAGATCAGTTTGATTCTTCTCAAATAATTTGTTGTTATTTTTAAACTACTGCAAGTTTTCTGTCAAACCATTAAATGAAAATGAACATAAACAAAGTACATCTGTGCAAATCTAAACGGGATATTGACAATAATAGTTTTTAAATGATTCAATTGAAAATAAAAATCCAACTCACTCAAAAGATATGATGAAACTTACCGTGTAAAAGAAAGGAGATCACGAACTTGGTTGAAGTAAATTCATGAAAATGTCTTTCCTCATTTCGTAAAATTGCTCTTTTTTTATTTGTAAATTCATATTTTTATGCTTGTTTTATGTTTGAGGACTCACCTGCTTTGTTTATTGATAAATTAAATGTGTTTTTTAGTCCAGCTGAACGATATATAATCGTCATAATATAGTTTTTTGTGTGTATTTACGTCGAGGGTGAAAAGTATTCATGGGATAAAATAACCTCTAGGGCTGCACAATTAATTGAAATTAAATCAAAATGCAATGGAGTGCCGCAGTGACGCGTCCTAAAACCCGGAAGTAAACTCCTTCCGGTTCCACCCAAAAGCAATGCAATAGGACTTTGGAAAATAGCTGGAAATCAGGTTTGTGGTTGAAACAAATTTAAGAGACTGATCACGTTTTGTTAAACCGGATAATCTCCACACGTCTATCCTACTTTTATAATTTTATAATCATAAATCTAGTCGCCAGAAGCAAAATGCTAACGTTATGCTATAAACGAACTACAGTAGGGTCGCTGCTTCAACGTCACGCTAACTTCAGATCGATATTCAAACATACAGATTCAAAATTGTACAAGTTGAAGCGTTTGTTTGAACACTTTGCAGGAGGCAGGGACTTGCTTTCAAGCAGAACAGAAACTAACTTAGAGGAGTGTTCTTCCGGGTTTTAGGACGCGTCACTGTGGCACTCTATATGGACTAGAGCAATATTCAAATTGCAGGGAACACAATATTTGTTAAGGCAAATCAATCGTTTGTATTGAAGTAATGTTGAAGCAGGAGAGAGATCCCAGCCTACAAATCATATTCTAACGACTTAACAAGACATGTTTTTCTTCTTTAACAAATCACACCATTATCATTTACTATATTTTTCATGATAATGGGAATCGGGATAAATTATCTTTCCAAATTGAGCAGGCCTAATATCCTTAATAATGTTATAAAATGTAGACAACAGAACATCCTTCATACTTTGGTTTCTCCATGGGGTCCGGTTCGTTTCGTCCTTCTCCCACTGGGCTCCTCTCGGCCTCCTCTCCTGTCAGGAGGTGCAGCTCTGCTTCCACTTTCCCCTAAAATCAAAACAACAAAAAAACCACTCTCAGTTACAAAGTGCTGTTATCTAACTCATAATGCTCTATTTTGAGGTTTAACATCAAAGAGGAAATATTCTGCTCATTTTCAGGTCCATATTTGCATTTGTTTCTCTACTGTGACAGACATGCCAATTGGAGCGTGACTATTACATAGTGGTGTTACTGTGTTCTTAAACGTTGGGATTTTAGCCTTTGCAGACCATTTACATGCACAAAAATCTATATAACACACAACAGGAACCCATAAAAATCACAATAGGGCCTTTTTAAAATATGTGTTACTTTTTTACTGTGACTCACCGTGAGTTCAAACTCGTCGTCTTCATTTCTCGCCACAAACGGCCACCAGCCTTTGATCCTCTTCTGCTTGAAGATGGAGATTGAGGGCATCTCGCCTTGGTTGGTCACCATCTCGAGGGTGCACTGCTTGGCGGTCTTTGCACCGCGTGGAAAACGGTTCAGGTCCAGCTCAATTGCACCTATAAAGAGACATTAAACAAAGAAATTAAATAATGGCGTCCCCCAGGGCTCTGTACTTGGTCCCCTGCTTTTCATCATGTTTGTCCTGCAACTTGGACAAAAATCCTTCGTCACCACGACCTCTGATTTGATTGTATTCTGATGAAAAATAGCTCTATCTTTTCAACAAAAACTATTACTGCAGCCACCTTCACAAACCGCCTCTGTGACATAAAAAAATGGATGCAAAACAACTTTTTCAAACTGAACTGCGACAAATTAAAAATCACAATTTCCCTCCTCCTCGTCTCAGACCATTTGTTTAATGTGTTGTTATTTTCTTCATTTGCTTTTAAAGCCGCTTTGAGCACTGCTACCCTCTAAATAGATTATATTTTAATTATACGGCATTAACAGTTGTTCACAGAAATTAAGGGTTATCGACCGTAATAATAAAAATAAACATACATGACACTTATATAGTTTTTCTAGAAACTCAAAGACGCTTTGAAAGAGAGTAACGCAAAGACGAAGAAAATATGTAACGAGACAAACAAAAACAGAAAAGTGGGGAGGGGGGAGATGGTCAGTACTAGTAATAGTTTTTCGTCCACTGCACCTAAGAAGTCGTCCGCAGAGAAATGGTCGGCATCCCACACTTGCAGGTTGAGTCGAGCGGGGATCTTGTACTCGGTCTCGTCCCAGGCGAACATGGACTCTTTTTTCGAGATGACGATCTTCTCCTCGGCCATGAGGTAGTCGAAGGGGTAGACGTAGCGCCAGTTGAAGTTTCCCTCCCCGGTGATGGAGTGGTAGTGGACGTCTGTGTCCTGCTTGTCCTCCTGCTGCCCTTTCAACCAGCTGTCAGAGGGAAAAGAGGTAGGAGGGATTCACAATATTACACAAAGCAAGCAGCGTTTGAATAGTTTAGTTGTTGTTTTTGTCAACCAATCTAATGACAGGGCTATTGTGGGAAAGACTTAACAATCTTGTACATTTTTCCCGTACTTTTTTCTCATTCACATTTTTGAGTTTTTCCTCATGTATTGTGAGATTTTCGTCTCATATATCTTTGAATTTTTTCTCATACATTTTGAGATTTTCGTCACACATTTTCTAATTTTTCCTCAACAAATAATACTTCACATTTTTTATTACCTACAATGGCCTTAATATGCTGTCCTACCAATCTAAATCATGACAAAATAATAGTCTTTAAATGTATTGTGCTTTAGTATTTAGTTGTGCCACCACAAATAAAAATGTAGAGACAGGAATGATTTTAAATAAAAGTCTCTGATTACCCTCGGACAAAGATGTCACTCGATTTCTCTCCGGTGAAGATATCATCGTCCTCCAGAACGACTTCATCTGTGTTCCAGACGATCACCCTCAGCTCAAACCTGGACACAAACAGAAATGACAGACAGGATATAAAATAAAACACTTATCAGTAAAACCTTAACATTTCTTTAGATAAAAGCTCAAGTACTGTTGGATTTGTTCAGCAGTTTCCAAAAAACGTATGTAGTGTTTGTAAATGTTTGATTAGAGAACGTACTTCTTTGGTCTCCTGGGTGAGATATCGAGGGCAGGACCGGGTGCCGTCATATCTTTAGGGAACATGTCCACCCACATCTCAATCCTTCCCTAAAAACAATTTTGAACCACGAGGGGTGTATGGTGTTAAGGTAGGCAAACAAAACTTGAAAGCATACATTCATTTAGTTTAAAGATTAAAGCTAATTTTTTGTATTTATTTATAGAAGGACCATGCATACAAAAACATTAATCTCAGCAAAGAGAAGAGATGCCAGATTATAGCTAATAGCTCATTTCCATCTGTGGTCCTTAGACAGGTTCATAACATTTGATAAATTTGATTTATATAACCCAAAATCAACAAAAAATACCCTTTGTACAGATCAACTAACATGAATGTAAAAACAACATACTAAGATGACAAGATAGACAATCCAATTGAAAAAAGGACATGTATTAAATAAATAAAAATAGATAATATATATATAAAATAGATAAAATAAGTTTAAATGCATTACATAAAATAAATAAAATGTATTTTATTTTTTTCAACAATATTTGTATTGAAGTTTTCAAATATAACGAACATTACACATACATAAAACGGTGAGTCTAGGTGGCAGATACAGTGTACGATCAAATTAATAGGCATGGAAATAAACACAGGTCAGTGTAAAGATAATACAGGGATAACAAAGTACAGAATAGGACCCGTTTATAACCGAAGAGGGAAGAAGACAGTCCTAGAAGTTTGTTTTATGTGGGAGTTAAAGAACGTATCCTGGTTGAAGTATAGTTATTATGGTTACACTGAACGACTCACCTGTTCGATGCCAGGTTTGTCGGGGTGCAGCAGCGGTCTGGTTTCCACGTGTTCTGGGACCAGTTTGCAGCCGGCCTTTGGGATTTCCTCCCAGTGCTTCAACACGGTGAGAGCCAGGTGTTCTTCTGTCTGTCGCTTCAGACCTGACAAACATCAACAAATCAGAGTCAAAACACAGGTTTAAAATCACTCTTGTATTTTTTTAGGCAATACGCTGATATTCCAAAGCAATTTGGATAAAGTGTGGAAGTTAAGTCCTTATTTATGTATTTATATATCGAGAGATGTCAGTGATTACAGGACAGGTGAAGACAAATACAAGGTCACATACAGACAAGATACAAATTAAAACAAAGAAATTACAAAATAATAAGGGTGACAAAAACAGACTGAATGATTCAACATGGGTATAGACTACTAAGTGTGTGTGTGTGTGTGTGTGTGTGTGTGTGTGTGTGTGTGTGTGTGTGTGTGTGTGTCTCCTAGCATTACTATACTTGTGGGGACCTAAATCTGTTTACATAGTCACGTGTGGGGACTCGCCTCCCTTATGGGGACAAAATGGAGGTCCCCATGAGGGGGATCATTATTTTTATGGTGAAGACTTGGTTAGGGTTAGGGTCAGGTTAAGGGTAAGGTTAAGGGTAATATTAAGGGTAAGGGTAAGGCATGTGTTGGTTATGGTTAAGGTTAGGATAAGTCTTCAGGAAGTGCATGTAAGTCACTGTAATGTCCCCTGAAGTGATGTATACATGGTGTGTGTGTGTGTGTGTGTGTGTGTGTGTGTGTGTGTAAAAAAGATAAATATATAAATAATAATAATAAAAAAGATACAAAATAAATACTAAAGAGAATAATAATAATAAAATGGGTTATCAGTTTATTGAGTGAAGCGCTCATCTACCGTTCTCATCCTCTATCTCGGTGGGGGCCATGAACACTCGGTTCTCCACCTTCACGCGTCCCGCCGGGCCGTAGTGAGGTCCGTCCAGCTTCCCGTCCTTACAAAGCTTCGCCAGGATCTGAGTGGGTTTCATCGGGTCCCGCCACACGTTGTAACCATGGCTAGGGGAAAAAAATAAAACCAATCACATGATGTTGGTCTTTAACTCATCTGTTTCATGTTTTATTTTGAAAAGTGTTCTTCCCCCTGTTTCATGTTTTATTTTGAAAAGTGTTCTTCCCCCTGTTTCATGTTTTATTTTGAAAAGCGTTCTTCCCCCTGTTTCATGTTTTATTTTGAAAAGTGTTCTTCCCCCTGTTTCATGTTTTATTTTGAAAAGTGTTCTTCTCCCTGTTTCATGTTTTATTTTGAAAAGCGTTCTTCCCCGTGTTTCATGTTTTATTTTGAAAAGCGTTCTTCCCCCTGTTTCATGTTTTATTTTGAAAAGCGTTCTTCCCCTGTGTCTTGGTTTCTAGATTCAAATAGATAAATAATGATTTTGTGAACTACCCGAGTCATTAGGGGTGGGGTAAATAATCGATAGAGCATAGTATCGCGATACTTTGTGTGGCGATATTGTATCGACACACACCAAGTATCGATATTTCATATATAAACTATTCATATTGCAAATCACAATTATCTTGGCAAAGCTACCATCAAATTCTGAGCAAGCTAAGAAAATAACTCAATCACCTACTCTATGTGCAAAGACCTGCGTCCAATCAGCACCGTGGCAACGAAGGCTTTTGTCACATGTTAAAGACACTGGAACCCAATATATCATATATATCAATATATATGCGCAATATATCGCATCCCAATACTTAGCATATCGTAGAATCGCATTACGAGCAATAGCATCGTATCGTGGGGAGCCCGGTGATTCCCACCCCTACGAGTCATCCTGTCGCTTTCCCTTTCCTGTATTTAAACATTAACCCAATGTTTGTCCACACGGCTCCAGAGAGCTTCTAGGTTTGCTTCTCACATGGCGTAGCTACTTGTGAGGCCACACGTTGCTCTGTGTTTGCTGTAGAATCGGTTCTCCAGGTCCAGTTTGGTTTCTCCGATCAGATCGTCGGTTCCCACCAGGTCCCAGTCGTAGATCGACACGGTGAGAGTGGAGTCCATCGGGAAGGTGGCCTCCACGTCGAAGGATCTGATCACAGGAGGAACACAGCAGGTTTTAATGCAGATTCGAAACATGTTAAACAAAGTCCTAACTTAGGTCATACATGTACAACGGTTTATATAAGGTGCATATGAATAAATAAGGGAGGGAGGTGATTGCGTAGAAATAAATTCTCTGAGATTCAATTGGTAACTTTAAAAGAATAACAAATAAAGATCTAGGAGTTCAAACATGAATTTTCTCTGAGATTTAAAAGTCAGAAATTCACAAAAAAAAATTAAATCAATTAATTTTTTTACAAGGAACTACATACAACTTTTTTCAAAAAGTGAAGCGTTGTGGTTCCTTGAAAGATATAAAACACTTATTTTCACATTTGTTTCCTCGTAGTTTTATGACTTTATATTCTCTGAGATCATACTTTTTTAAAATTGTAAACATACAAATGAAGTCACAAAATACCCGGCTTCGTAAAAATGTCTCATCACACCGTCAAGATTCTCACGGTTTCAATGTTTAAACCGTTGGGGTCCTGATTACCTGTGCGTTGGGTCCTGATTACCTCCTGCCTGTGCCACAGTAAATAAATAATGTTTTACTTACTTTCCAAACAGAGGGTTGAGCTGTTTTGAGATGTAGTTCTCTTTGTCTTTGATCTCCGTCTTTCCCAGTTTGATTGCGATGTATGGATCGGCTTTCCCATTAATGTCGGCTGGATGCAGATCAGTTGCCTTACAAAACAAATGGCTAATATAAGTACACATCATACACACATACTGCATGGTTTCCTGCATTATTCAATCTTTACTTCAGACTCAAGGTCCATATCAAAATGACAAGATCAATAAATAAGATGAAAAAGCTAAATACAAAAAAAACAACAACAAAAAACCAGATATAAAAAACATAAAATCAGTCCAATCACAGCCACACATGCTCACTGAGGCTGCTGCGCCAATGTCTCCAAATCATGGAAGAGAACCGAGTAGAGCTCTTCACGGGGTTAATTAAAAATCGAGATAACATGATTGTCAAAGTCTTCTAGGCGACACATGAATTTGTACATTACATTTCTTAAAAGGGCTTGACAGGCAGGAACCCCCAAGTTAACAAACAGCTGGCTGGCACTGTGCCGTCTCGGTACCCTCAGCAGCAACCGTACAGCATCATTGTATGCAACTTTTAGTTTTTGCATGCTGCTAGCCGTGTAGTTACTCCACAGGTGTGTCCTTGGGCAAGACACTTCACCTGAACTTGCTCCTGTGGGTATTGTCCACCGTTTCTGACCATTGCATGTATGATATATGTGTAATGTGTGTATATGTAAAGCGCTTTGAGTCATTGAAAAAGCGCTATAATAAATGTAAGGAATTAATTAATTAATTAATTAGGTGAGCCGTGTAGTTCTATTTCGTCCCTACAGACCGCCAGAGGCGGTGCTTTAGCACTGGATATGTCCATCGCGAGCATGCGCAGCTCGAGTACCAATAACAACAAAGTCACCTGTGACCCACGTGACACCGGCTGATATAGCCGGTGTCACGTGCGTCGTCAGAGGATCTGTTCCTTTCATCTTCTCGCTGCGCGAGGGTACGAGGCTACATTTTTGTAGCCTACAGCGTTCAGGTTTGAACGTTTGATCTGAGGGATTTCTCTGCAAACAGCTGGCCGCGTGAAGCTTCGCGACTGACAGTCGGAGCTACGGGTCGTTAACGCGTCCTCCAGGAGCTGCGCCGGCTGTGCAGAGCCTCGACAGACAGGTTTGTGTCAGCTTGTTGCTGGTGATGGCTGTGTCCCCGCACCCTCTCCCAGCCAAGTTGTCCTGATTGCCGTCTTATTGTTTGTTTGGTTTGTGGTGACCACCTATTTAACCACTGGGACATAATTCAAACTTGGAACTACAGTTGCGGTTATTGTTCCCACTCGGACATGTTATGGGTTACCTATAAATAGTGTGTGCCCTCTTGGCTCTCTCTCTTGTCGACCCGGGCTGCGACCCGACAACATGTCCTTTGCAGCTTGTGAATAAATTACTATTCTTGCACCTTCCTTGCACCGCCTCTGACTCCATATCTCTCGGCACTACACTGGTGACCCTGATACGTCTTGAGAAGTTTCCGGGACGGAGCCGAACACGGCAAAAGGAACTCGAGTTCCTTTCTCGAAATGCCGGGGTTTGATTGGAGACGTCCGTGGCTGCCACCGGCACGCGGACTGAGGCTCGGTGCGCGCTCCGCAGAAGGCTGGAGACGTTGCTCGCCGTTCCCGCATCGGCTTTCTATCCAACGGGGGGACGATGCACGACCTGCTGGGTCGACCAGCAACCCCATTGCTACCTCGTGGGTTTGTTTCTTCGTGCGGCTGCACGTCCCGGCTGCCTGGATCCCGGCTGCTAACCACGTGGGGGTAACGACGGCTAGTGCTAACGGCTATCGGCCCTTTTGAGTTTTTTTCTGGTGCCGGAGAGGAGGTTCGACCAGCCTGGGTGGTGCACTCCTGGACCCCGTCTCGCCTCGACGGTTTTGGACGTCGCCCATGCTGCCATCGGCCCGTGGGTGGCGCGCTCCGGAGCCTGTCTGGCCTCTCCTGCCTTCCGGGGATATCCAGACTCCACTCACGTTCATCGGCGCCTGGGTGGCGCACTCCTGAACCCCCTCTCGCCTCGACAGTTCCAGACGTCGCCCATGCTCCATCTGCCCATTGGTGGCGCACTCCGGGACCCTGTCTGGCCTCTCCTGCTTCCCGGGGATGCCTCAGCGGTTACTGCCGTAACTGTGGTTCCAAGCCGCGTAAGTACTGGCCATAGTCAATAACGTAACTACGGCTCTATGCTGTGCAAGTACTGGCCATAGTTACTACTGTAACTATGGTTCCAAGCAGTGCAACTACTGGACAGAGTACGGGGGAGTTGCATGTCCTCTCCATAAACAATACATGCCCGAGGTGAGACTCTCAGGCGTTGCCCTTCCACAAACCCACTTCAATCAGCCTGCCCAGCTGGCACGCTTTGACATTCAGGAGTACGGCACGTCGAAGTTGCTGTGCCCGGGGGGTGCCCAAAGGGCGTATATCAAGGCTACTGCCTGTATACGGCAGGAGGAGCAACTCTTGAGTTTGCCCTGGCGGCACTAAAGGAGGTTAGGCCCTCTAACCAGTGGCTTCCCCACTGGGTTGTCGATACCATCTCACAGGCTTACGGGGCCAGTGGCCGCCCCCTGCCACCAGGCTGAGAGGCCACTCTACAAGGAGCATCTCAACATCTTGGGCTGCCCTGAGAGGGGTGCCCCTGGAGGCCATCTGCGCCGCGGCGTCGTGGGCGTCTTCTGGCACATTCTCCAGTTGTCATCAGGTCAATGTCGCCACTCCCCGTTCTTTGGGCGTGGTCCTTTTGCCGAGCTCCGCTGCTTCCAGTGGTGAGCAAGGGCTTGGATTCTTCATGACATTGTTGGTATAGGTCATCCAGTGCTAAAGCACCGCCTCTGGCGGTCAGTAGGGACGAAATAGAACGATAGTTACGGCTGTAACTACGGCTGATATAGCCGGTGTCACGTGGGTCACAGGTGACTTTGCTGTTATTGGTACTCGAGCTGCGCATGCGCGCGATGGACATATCCAGTGCTTAAAGCACCGCCTCTGGCGGTCATCCAGGACTCATAGAACCGTATTTACAGCCGTAACTATAGTTACTCCACAGGTGAGCCGTGTAGTTACTCCACAGGTGAGCCGTGTAGTTACTCCACAGGTGAGCCGTGTAGTTACTCCACAGGTGAGCCGTGTAGTTACTCCACAGGTGAGCCGTGTAGTTACTCCACAGGTGAGCCGTGTAGTTACTCCACAGGTGAGCCGTGTAGTTACTCCACAGGTGAGCCGTGTAGTTACTCCACAGGTGAGCCGTGTAGTTACTCCACAGGTGAGCCGTGTGCAATGGTGTACAGAAAGCTTTAAAAAGTGATACCTTGACCTCTACAGAGCACTTGTGAAATGTCCGCATTAATATGTTTGCCTGGGCATACAGTTTGCAGCGCTGTGTATGGATGTCTTTGTCATCTGTGAGATCCTCAGAGATATAATGACCGAGGTACTTCTTGCACACAAGTAGAATGTAGCTACTGAGAAGAACATGAGGAAATACAACCTTTTTATCCTCTTTAATGTTCTGTGTGATTCTCTGCATGGTCTGTGTGTCGATCGCTCACCCTGATAACGTAGATACGGACGAGGATGTTGATGGGATCGTTGTGAGGAATATTCTGGAACATTCCCATGTTGGAGTCGAAGCTCATGTCTCTGGGCATGTCGTCCGAGACTTTGTACATGCACATAGAGCCCTAAAGACAAAGGTCAAACAAATGTATGCTTATATTACAATACTAGGAAAACAGAACTGTTCCAGGACACGTAATGCATTCTGTTCTCGCTGCAACGGCCTTCTGTTGGCTCACGAAAAGAGAAATCTATGACATGCTGTTTTTAATTGATATAAAACAGTTTTTAAAGACCAATTGATGTTCTTACTTTGAATTTTCCAACGATCCTGTCTTCATCGGAGCCGCTCTGGTCTTCATCGTCTCCTCCTTTCCCTCTGAACAGGTTGAAGCTGTGCAGCCAGTCCTCGAAGTTATCATACTCGCTCTCCAGCTCCTTCGGGTACACCTGGATTGGGATTCATCAAGGAATGAAGTCAGCGTTCAATTATCTATTTTTTAAGTCACTTTTCCCGGTTATACCAATCCCATCTAATCAAAGTGTGTGTATATATATATATATATATATATATATAATGTGTAATTGTAAAGTGATTTGAGTGCCTTGAAAAACGCTCTAATAAAAAATGTAATGAATTATTATTATTATTATTATTATATACAGTAAGTATCCCTAAACAGCAGTAGGGCGGCAACTAACTATTATTTTGTCATTAAAAAGATTACTTAATTAATAGTTTGGTTTATAAGATTTCATAAAAATGTCCATGTCAGTTTTTTTTAAAGGTCCCATGGTCATGGCCATTTCCACTGATCATAATTCCATTGTTGAGGTCGACTAGAATAGATACTGTGTATACTGTGGTACGGTATACTGTGCACTTTTCCAAACTCGCATTGGTTTCTCACAGCATCTCTGTAAAGTATGTGTTTCACTCTCTCCACTAAACGGCTCGCTGCAGCTCTTGCCCCCCCCCCCCCCTCCCTGTGAGCCCAGTGTGCTCCGATTGGTCGGGACCAGTCGGGACGTTGTGAATCGCGCTGAGCTCCGTGGAGGTGTTGTTTCCTTGTTTAGCGATACACAGCGATACACAGCGATACACAGCGATACACAGCGATACACAGCCAAACTCACCCTGAGCACACACAAAGTCACAGCCGAAGTAAAACCAATAAGTGTGGCTTGATATTGAGAAAGAAAAAGGTTGATAGACGCTGAGAGAATGGGTCTGCAGAGAGCATTTCGCCGCGATCCCAACTGTCTGTTATCAGCCTGCAGCCAGGGAGGAGAGATCAGCAGAGCTGCACTGAGTGTGTGAGGAAGTCCGTGGATTGGTCAATTTGGACCAATCAGCGGGGGCTTAACGTAACGGCTCCACGGACGTAACGGCTCCGCGGATTGGTCCATTTCGTTCCGGGGACGACATGACATCATGATGTACCCGGAAGAATCAAATGGACAGTGACGTGTCTCCAACGAGGCGTTTTGGGGAGGTATTTTCTGTGTTAGAGCTTTACTCCCTACAGGGTGTACTTTGAGGGTTGTGACTCTGCAGACCGTTCACATGCAGAAAAACCTTCATAACAACAAGGGGACGGTGATAACCGGAAAAGCACGACATGGGCCCTTTAAATCAGAGGTTACGGTTTGTTTTTAAACGTCTGAATGATATTGTTTTTAACTGACTTTCTAGTTTAACATGAAGAAAAACAACGAGAAAAGCAGGAAATCTTAACATTTAAGAGGCGCAACAATTAGAAAACTGAAGTCACTTTGGTACGTTTATAAAGTATAGTGTCCTATGTTCATTTGTTTTGCAGTAGATTGGTCTATTATAGAGAGTTATAACTGTTTGTGCATTATTTCAGTATACATCTTTCTACTGTTGTGTTAAGTGTAATAACGGTGTGTTCATTGTATTCGATAATTCTTCCGGTACCTTCAGTTCGTCCAGTTTTTGCTTTTTCTTCTCGAACGGATCGATCGTCTTTTTCTTCTTTCCTTTCCCTCTCTTGGCTTTCACGGGAGGCTCATCGGGTTTGATGTCTGAGGTTAGCGGGGGAGGGGATGGAGGAGCAGAGCGGACACGTATCACACATGAGCGTTTCCAAATGCCACAGAGTTGTAACTACCGATGTACACAGGTCAGTTGGGACACTTGGCAATTGTAAACTTAAATATTTCACTGGTTCTCGTCTTTTTCCGCATTTAAGTCAAAGTAAATGTACAATAATGCACCGTACAATACAGTGTACTGCATTGGCTGGTATAAGATAATTGACTGCATACAGATACAGATGTGCAGCCCGGTTGGCACAACGCAGAATCCATTTTTTTTAATGATCACTCGTTTTGCATTGACGACTTTCAATGTGAGCATACTGTATGCCTACTATGCTATAAGGGAGAGAGAAAGCAGGAAGTGAAAAGCTACACAAGGTATTCTTTTCCTGCTGATGTCTTTAAAATACTATGGCTGGTTTATAAAACAGACAACATACATTTCTGATCGTTGACTAATTAGTTTGCCGCTGCCTTTCAGGAGGGAGAGAGATCACGCTCGTGAACTGTCAACGGGGGGGGGGCGGACGGACGCTTGTGAACTGTCAACGGGGGACGGACGGACACTTGTGAACTGTCAACGGGACGGACGGACACTCGTGAACTGTCAACGGGACGGACGGATGCTCGTGAACTGTCAACGGGGGGGACGGGGACGCTTGTGAACTGTCAACGGGGGGGACGGGGACGCTTGTGAACTGTCAACGGGGGGGGGCGCTCGTGAACTGTCAACGGGGGGGGGCGGACGGACGCTCGTGAACTGTCAACGGGGGGGACGGGGACGCTTGTGAACTGTCAACGGGGGGGACGGGGGGACGGACGCTCGTGAACTGTCAACGGGGGACGGACGGACACTCGTGAACTGTCAACGGGGGGGGGGGGGACGACACACGCTCGTGAACTGTCAACGGGGACGGACGGACGCTCGTGAACTGTCAACGGGGGGGGGGGGGGACACGCTCGTGAACTGTCAACGGGGACGGGCGGACGCTCGTGAACTGTCAACGGGGGGGGGGGGGGACACACACTCGTGAACTGTCAACGGGGACGGGCGGACGGACGGACGCTTGTGAACTGTCAACGGGGACGGACGGACGCTCGTGA
>NW_027262015.1:17500-49383 GCF_902827115.2 Pseudochaenichthys georgianus | reverse complement strand
GAAGATGAGCTTCACACACAGGAGGGATTCTACCATTTCATCCTATGATCGTGTTAGAAAAGTCTCCCTGGTCCCCGTTGAGCTTCAACCTCAGGATCCATGTATCTGTGATTTTCTCCAGAATGGAAGTAGTCAAAACGAAAAAAGAGAATTTGTTGGTACTTTTCTCAAAATTTCAAAATTCAGACTTTTTCTCAAAATTCGGACTTTTTCTGAATACTTAACATTTTTGACAATCACTGGTCACCGGCTTGAGCTTCAATTTCAGGATCCATGTATTTATTATCCTCTCAAAATTCAGAATTGTTCTCAAAATGGTGTAATTTTCTCAAAATTATGTATTCTTCTCAAAAATCTCAAAATTCAGACTTTTTCTCAAAATTCAGACTTTTTCTCAAAATTCAGACTTTTTCTCAAAATCTAAAATATTCTGAATTATTTCAAAGAATCTCAAAATTCTGACTTTTTCTCAAAAATCTAACTTTTTTCTCAAAGATCTAACTTTTTTCTCAAAATGTCAAAATTCTGATTTTTTTTCTCAAAAATCTTAATAAAATTAATATTCCCTGGTCCCCGGCTTGATCTTCAACCTCAGGATCCATGTATCTGTGATCCTCTCCAGAATGGAAGTAGTCAAAACAAAAAAAGAGAATTTGTTGGTACTTTTCTCAAAATTTCAAAATTCAGACTTTTTCTCAAAATTCAGACTTTTTCTCCAAATTATGTCTTTTTCTCCAAAATCTGACTTTTTCTCAAAATTCTGACTTTTTCTGAATACTTAACATTTTTGAGAATCACTGGTCACCGGCTTGAGCTTCAATTTCAGGATCCATGTATTTATTATCCTCTCAAAATTCAGAATTATTCTCAAAATTATGTAATTTTCTCAAAATTATGTATTCATCTCAAAAATCTCAAAAAAAATTCTCAAAATTCAGACTTTTTCTCAAAATTCAGACTTTTTCTCAAAATGCAGACTTTTTTCTCAACGATCTAACTTTTTTCTCAAAATGTCAACATTCTGATTTTTTCTCAAAAATCTTAATAAAATTAACTCTCACTGGTCCCCGGCTTGAGCTTCAGCCTCAGGATCCATGTATCTGGGATCCTCTCCAGAATGGAAGCAGTCATCACATACAAAGCATCAGCTAGTTCCTGAGCAGTGTCCTTCACATGCTGACATCCAAGAGAGGCAGTCACACAGTCACAAGATGGAGGACTAGAAAGCAGTATTCGATGTTTAGTTCAGATTAGCTCCACGTCAGAAATGAGCATGCTTGATGTCTCTCTCCATAGAGGCTGAATCATCATGTTAATCACAGAGCTATCATCTGCCTCAAACAGTCCTGATGCTCTTCCAGGTCATCACACATCCTGTCATGTTCACAGCTGCAGTTGGGATACCTTTGTTAGCATGCTTGCTAATGTTGGAAGAGGACATTCAGCGTTTTCCCAACAGATATCTTACGAAGAGTTATTCGTGCATTCTCCAACGAATTTACAACAACCCGTTTCCATTTGCGCTCGTTACAGTACATGCACTCTGTCTTTTCAAGATAAAGATTATAGACAATTTCATGGGAAGCTACTTAGTAGGTACAGGAAACGTTGGAGAGGAAAAGGTCGGGTTACAATATCTAAAGAAAGTCACGTTATAAATAAGTCAAAGTTTAGGTTAAAAACAACGGAAGTTTGAATGTTTCATCGGCCAAGAACACTCCTTTCTTCATACCCTCTCTAAAAAAGGGTTAGGTTAGGGTTCCCATATGGCTCCCCTTCACTCACAGCCACTCTTATAGGGAAATACACTCTGTGAAGTGTGTCAAAGTAATATATTGCATTATATGTGTCTAATCTACAGATATCTCCTGAACTTCCCCACTCAATCTATCACACAAGTGAAGAGGGACACAAGTGAAGAGGGACACAAGTGAAGAGGGACACAAGTGAAGAGGGACAACAGTGTAGAGCAGGGGTCGGCAACAGGTGGACCGCGGTCCGGATACGGACCTATAGTCAATACATTAATAGGGGATTTCAATGTTGACGGGGCGATTCTCTTTTAACCACCGCCGACAGGGGGCGAAAGAGAGGAGAGAGCGATACAGGGAGAGAAACACAGAAGAAGAGACGAGAGCGAGATACAGGGAGAGAAACACAGAAGAGACGAGTGAGCGATACAGGGAGAGAAACACAGAAGAAGAGACGAGAGCGAGATACAGGGAGAGAAACACAGAAGAAGAGACAAGAGCGCGATACAGGGAGAGAAAAGCAGAAGAAGAGACGAGTGAGCGATACAGGGAGAGAAAAGCAGAAGAAGAGACGAGAGCGTGGCAGAGAGAAGCGGAGAGGAGAGTGAGAAGAGAATAATTAGCGATACAGGGAGAGAAGCGGAGAGGAGAGTGAACAGGCGTGTTAGCGGCAGACAGGGAGAGACACATAATGACACATGGCGCTCTCCAAGAAGAGGAACGTGAGAACAGAGCTTTGAACCCTGAGTGGACTCGTTCATGTTCATCCTGCCCACTGGGAGCTCAGAGCCAGTGTGTCTCATTAGTTCAGAGACCGTGGCGCTCATTAAAAGAGACAACACGCCACTATGAGACAAAACACAAAGTGTTTGACCAAACATTCCCTCTCAAGTCAGAACTGAGGTCACACAAAATAAGCAGTCTCAGAGCCCAATATGATCAGTCCACCAGGATCAAAACTAAAAATAAATATCGTTCCAGCGCAGGCTAACCAAGGCTAACCAATGAGCTAACCGAGGCTAACCAATGAGCTAACCGAGGCTAACCAATGAGCACCTGCATGAGTGTGAGAATGGCCCTGACACCATTTCAGCCCAGATTTAAACTCCTGGCAGGACAAGCTCCAGCTCAATTCTCACACTGAACAGAACAAAGTGAGTGAGGGACTGCAATATAAGAGGGAAAGAAAGAGAAACTTTAAAACTGTTCAATTGTTATGATGTGTAAAGACTGATATGTTCTATAATCGTCTGAAACTGTTGAGTCATGATGTGAAACGGTTAACAAAGAAAAAGGGAAACTCAAGCTGCTGCTACACTTTATTTTATTTATCTAAAATTAAGCACTTTAAGATGCACACATTTTCAAAAGCTATTATATTTATTTTCTCTATTTTATTTTTAAATGCAGTGCGAGAGGAACATTACACATATCCACAGTATTTACTGTTAATCTGTAGAGTTCAATGTTAATTGACAACATGTATATATAAATATTGTTGTTTTTGTACTTTCTTTATTTGATTGGCAGTCAGCTGTTGATTACATGCAGACGTTGATAAAGCTACAGGTCACTTCAATAGATATCACACAAATTCATGAAGCAAGTTAGACATTTTGAAGTTCCGGACCTTTGCATGGGGACATTCTCTCTAACTGGACCTCGTTGAATTTTAGTTGAAGACCCCTGCTGTAGAGGGACACAAGTGAACAGGGACACAAGTGTACAGGGACACAAGTGAACAGGGACACAAGTGAACAGGGACACAAGTGAACAGGGACACAAGTGAACAGGGACACAAGTGAACAGGGACACAAGTGAAGAGGGACAACGTGTCTACGTGAATGCACTCCCCGAAGGGAAAGAAAGTAAACAGGAAAAGCAGAGGGGCATCCAGATCCAGAAGCAGATCCATGTCTATGAGTGAAGACCGTAAAGGTAAGACGTGATAGGACATGTTTCAGATTAAAGATATTCCATCAGAATCTGTGTGTGTCCGATGTGTGATGGATTGGAGCCGTGTTGAATGTAGATGTTACTGACAGGTGCTCCTGATAATCAATATATATCAATCAATCATTATATAATCAGCGTGCTAGTAGTTAGCGTCAGCAGCAAGGTCAACGTGGCTTAAGACGGAACAAGCATAGATAGGAAATCCGAATGTGACAGACGGGCGACGGAGAGGGAGAACCGATGTCCTGCGTCTGGCTCCATGCGACTCTCTTTGCTGCTGAGCGTGAGGACTTACAGGCAGCGCTTGCTTTCACACTGACGAGATGTGGAGTCTCGTCCCGCACAGAGGCACGTCTGAAACCCCAGAGCTTTGAAACACAAGAGTGTGTCTGCGAGGAAAGATCCACAGAAGAGAGGAGTGTGAAGGGAAGAAGAGGAGAGACTTCAACCTGCTGGCTGCTTCAAAAACCTAGAGAGAGGTTGTTAATACCTCGAGTACGGCGGAGAGGAAATCAATACGAGTTCTGAGCCTCTGACGATCAGCTGGTCGCACATTTATTTTGTTAAGTAACACATAACAACCAATGAAGCCCACACAGATCAATGCTACCCTAATTAAACACCTACACACACACACACACATACACACACACATCCACACACACACACACACACACACACACACACACCAACACACAAACACACACACACACACACACCCACACACACACACACACACACACAACACACACCGACACACACCGACACCGAAACCACACACAAATCACACACACACACACACACACACACACACAGACACGGACACCACAGACACACACAAAACAAAGACACAAGACACCAAGCACAAAAAACCAAACAACACACACACAAACACACAACAAAAACACAAACACACACACACCACACAACCAACACACAACACACAAACACACACAGCACACACCACCCACAGACGACACCAACCAACACAGAGACAACACACACACACACACACACACACACACCGAACACACACACGACAACACCACACACACACACCCAGACACCCACCCACACACACACACAAAAACACACACACCACACACCACACAACACACACACAAAGAAACACACACACACACACACACACACACACACACACACACACACACACACACACACCTATACATACAGTACACACACCCACACATACACACACATACACACACCCCACACCCACACACACACACACACACACACACACACACACACACACACACACACACACACACACACCCCCCCCACACACACATACACACACACCCACACTCACACCCATACACACACCCACACACACAAACACACACACACACACACACACCCCCCCCCCCCCATGTATACATCACTTCAGGGGACATTACATTGACTTACATGCATTTCCTGGAGACTTATCCTAACCTTAACCCTAACCAACACATGCCTAACCCTAACCAAGTCTTCACCCTGAAAGTAATGATCCCCTCATGGGGACCTCCACTTTGTCCCCATGAGGGAGGCGAGTCCCCACACGTGACTGTAAACAGATTTAGGAAGAAGTAAAAAGTACAGGTATTTTGAAAGAAGTCAAAGTAAAAAGTCGTCAGAAAAATAAGTATTGGAGTAAAGTACTGATACCAGAGAATTGTACTTAAGTACAGTAACAAAGTACTTGTACTCCACTGCTCCCCCCCTCTGTCCACATGTGATTGTCCTACCATGACAACACAGAAAACACAACCACACAATTCACACAAAAACAGTCCAGTTGAGTCAAAAGCCTTTAACGCGGGGCTTTAGGATGTTCCCATGTTACGTTTCCAGTTCAAACTACGAGCTTGCAGCCGGCTGGTGACTTCCAGTCTTTAAATAACACCTGTTTGCAAGAAGCACGCACAAGAGCTGGGATTTAATCTAGACAAGAGATCAGATCTGGCTAACTGCTGCACTCTGTGAGCCTCCAATGATTTACATAGTGCGTTCCCATGGCGCCCTGTTTCCTCTCAGAGCACAACAGGCTGCTGGAGGAGAGAGAGCCAGTGCATGTCAAGCAGTCTCACTTCTGTGTGCTCACTGGAGGTGTTTGTGTTCACCACAAGAGAAGGCAAGAGTACACACATCCTTTACTCAAGTAGAAGTACACACATCCTGTACTCGAGTAGAAGTACACACATCCTTTACTCAAGTAGAAGTACACACATCCTGTACTCAAGTAGAAGTACACACATCCTTTACTCAAGTAGAAGTACATACATCCTTTACTCAAGTAGAAGTACACACATCCTGTACTCAAGTAGAAGTACACACAGCCTTTACTCAAGTAGAAGTACACACATCCTTTACTCAAATAGAAGTACACACATCCTGTACTCAAGTAGAAGTACACACATCCTTTACTCAAGTAGAAGTACACACATCCTTTACTCAAGTAGAAGTACACACATCCTGTACTCAAGTAGAAGTACACACATCCTGTACTCAAGTAGAAGTACACACATCCTGTACTCAAGTAGAAGTACACACATCCTTTACTCAAGTAGAAGTACATACATCCTTTACTCAAGTAGAAGTACACACATCCTGTACTCAAGTAGAAGTACACACAGCCTTTACTCAAGTAGAAGTACACACATCCTTTACTCAAATAGAAGTACACACATCCTTTACTCAAGTAGAAGTACACACATCCTTTACTCAAATAGAAGTACACACATCCTTTACTCAAATAGAAGTACACACATCCTTTACTCAAGTAGAAGTACACACATCCTTTACTCAAATAGAAGTACACACATCCTTTACTCAAGTAGAAGTACACACATCCTTTACTCGAGTAGAAGTACACACATCCTTTACTCAAGTAGAAGTACAGATACTCGTGTTTTAAAAATACTCTTGTGAAAGTAGAAGTACTGACTAAACTTTTTTACTCAAGTCAAAGTAAAGAGGCTTTGAAGTGTACTTCAGTAAAAAGTACCCATAGCTAGCAGCTGTTTTAAAGAGTACCTGACCTCCCTTTATATTAAAGGTGGGTAGGTAAGTTTCAGAAACCAGCTCGAGTGCACTAAAATTTGAAAGTACACAGCCGAAAAGAATCCGCCCCTTCCTTCAGACTTCCTTACAGAGCACCTCCTCCAACACACATGAACGCGCAATGCACGCCCAATGAGGGCACGAGATACATTTCTGCGTGCACGAGATGGAAGGCTGACAGACAGGGCGGCAATCGGGCGGATGTACTTTTTACAGTATCACGGGTTACACAGATGAAATTCTTTTATGGATTTTTTTGTCAAAGCACTTCAGATATTCATTGCTATCGGATGTTAAGAGCATTCCATGGAATATAACAAAAAGTGTATCACGAGACGGTTTCTGAAACTTACCTACCCCACCTTTAATAGAACAATAATGTCATTGTTAGCTAATGAATGTTTCCATGCTGAACAACGGCAACGTTCAAAATGTAAGAAGTAAAAGTAAAAAGTCGTCAGAAAAATAAGTAGTGGAGTAAAGTACTGATACCAGAAACATGTACTTAAGTACAGGAACAAAGTATTACTCCAATACTTCCACCTCTTAGGGCCACAGTATATCAAACTGGAGCTGAAGGTGCTATGGGTGGTCTGAAGGTCACTGAAGAGGACATCTGCCAACATATCATAAACACATCCAGTTCACCTCTGAGTCTTTGCTTAGCGCTACAATAAATACCAACGTTGATTTGAATTGAATTTGAGGCTCAGGATGTCGACATATCTCCGTTTGTCTGAAAGGGTTCCTCGTCCCGCTGCAGGGAAGATGAGGGGAGCAAAGAGACACGTTTCCTCACGAGGCTGTGCTTTATACCTGATTGAAATAACTTCAGGGACATGTCTCATTGGCCATTATCTCTACTCCAATGATTCAGCCTTCTGTCCAAGTCAACATGTTGCTGCTCCCAATAAAGAGTAAAACCTTTACGGTACGTCCACACAGCAGCTTTTCAAACATCTTGAACATCTTGGAGCTGGGCGTGTCTGACAGCTTGGGGATTTTTTGCGAGCAACGCGACCAACAACCAATCACATGAATCTCCCGCCCCCGACATACAAAGCAAAAAACCCCGGGGATTGTATGCGAGCAATATATATAAATATATATATATATATATAAACTCCCCAAACAGGCGAAACCCTACCAGTTTCCCCCCCACTGTCTCGGCCACCTCCCTCCACGCCTGGTTCCTCCGGTTTGTATCCCGGTAAATAGTTCTGGTCGTAAAGAACCGGGTGATTTGATACCGTAACTTCTCGTTTGGAATATGAGGAAATGAACTGCGGTCTGGTTCTCCCTGCTTACACGCGGTTTGATTGGCTAGCGCTTCTACTGTCAGATTTGCATAAACGTGTTTGATTGGCTGACGCTTCCAGCTCAGCTTCAAAAGTTGAACATTGCTCAACTTTTGAATCCTGGACATCCTGGAAATCTTCGCTTCGCTCCCCCACAATGCAGTTCGGCGAAAAGCGAGGCATAGTGACGTCATCCCCATTCAAAGTCAACGGGCAGAGAAGCGTTGGAAGCGGTGGAAGATTCGTCTCAAGCTGCTGTGTGGACGTACCGTAAGACTGTTTTCTGATAGAACAGATAGAAATGGGACAAAAGTGCAAACCCATGAATTTAGTTTTAGCGGACCGTCACTAATTGAATATGATAAGAAGCGGAATGTGAATACGTTTAGTTACTCTGGTCCTGCATTGGTAAAGGTTGGGATGCTTGTCCTTTATTTGCAGGTCCCATTGTTATTATTATTATGCGCCGCTTTCCCCTTCTACTCCGCGCTGTTTTTGGTTTTTTAAATGTTGTTTCTTTCCCTTAAAGGTGGGGGAGGTAAGAATGGAGAAACCAGCTCGAGTGCGCTAGGATTTGAAAGTATGCAACCGGAACAGATCGGCCCCTTCCTTCAGACTTCCTCACAGAGCCCCTCCTCCAACACACACGAACACGACCAATGAGGGCACGAGATCAGTCTGTGCCCAGATGGAAGGCTGACAGGCAGGTAGGCCATCCAGTTACTTTAGCCGGCTCAGATGATTGGTCGAGCTTTTTACAGCGCCACGGCTTCCACTGATGCTATCGGGATGTTAAGAGCATTCCATGGAATACAACAAGCATATCTGAGGTGAATTACCTACCCCACCTTTAAACTGTCTATTGGGAACTAAGTAACCTTGGGTCCCTTGAAATCTCAGTTATTATTATTATTATTAAGTAGTTTTTGTACGTGTTTGTGTTTCTCTTATTTTCCTACAATGGCTGTGAATAAGAAACGAATGAACATCTATGTTGTTTTGTAAATAATTGTTATGCATTGAGTTTTGCAAACCATGAACAGAACAACTGAAATTAAGAACCCCAGCATGTCTCTGTCTGAGTTCCCTCTCGGAGCTCAAGTTGCTCTCCGCAGCAGCATTCCACACTGACTTGAGCTCCAACCGACTGAGAGGATTCTGCCTCCGAAGCAGCTCAGCCTCTGACCCACGTGACTAACTGCAGAAAGCATCTCTATCTGCTGCCTGACTGAACGTCTCACACTCTGCAGCGGGACCCTCTGAGATTAACTATTGCAGTCCAAATCAGAGTTCCCGTTAGAATATGTTTTCGCCGGTCAACATGTCCGTTCAAGTTTAAATCTTCCGGACAAAATGAGAAAAGTGCCGGTCAAAGGTCTTCTTTGTTATTTATTGAGCTTTAAAACAAATTGAAATGATTCGATATTAAACAAACGAATTATAGATTAACTACATTATTCAAAAGTGAACAGTAATTTACAATAACACGGGAATAATAAACGGAGCGCTCTCCCTCTCCTGACAGCCCGCCAGTATCATGCAGCTCGCGGATCCAGTAATGAGTGACCCGACAGTGAAACTAAACGTATCTATAACTAGTTTAGGTAGTTTGAGAGGTAATTAAAATAGCTACGTGTGATATTCTAACCTGAAGTGTGTGTTTTGTTCCGCTCACCGCTGCATGTGGTTATGCAGAGCTGCGTGTCGAGTCGTCAGCAGCAGCTGATCTCTCTCTCCCGTCAGATTAGACTTCACTCGCGTTTATGTCCATATCGATCAGATGCAGCTAGCTCTAGCTAATTATAGGACTACCTGCTTATTAAAAGACACCTAAACAATAAGTGTCGCTATGCAACCGGGTGAGGCCACAATGTATAGCGCAGCATTATGCATTTGTTTACATGCCCACCGGAACCCCGAGGCATTACCAACAGATCAACGCACAATCAACCCATCCAGGACATCTCTTTCTCCACATGTTAGACATTAGAAAGGACTATTCTTGTCTGTCACATCAGTGGCGCAAGTTGCGCAACTGATGCGGTATTGCGCTAAGGGGAAATATATTTTGAACGGACACTTTGACCGGAGAGATTTAGATTTGCCGGTCTTCAGCATATTTTACCGGTTGTAGTCCGGTAATTACCGGCTAACGGGAACTCTGGTCCAAATACTCTTAGACGCCTTTGGGGGGAGTTACGGCTCGTCCACACTACAGCTACGACAGCTTCAAAAACGGCTTCCAACGCGTCTGCCCATTCACTTTGAATGGGGTGACGTCACTTTTCACCGAACTGCATTGTGGGAAGCAGAGCGGAGCTTTCCTGGCGTTTCAGGCTGGAAAAGTTGAGCAATGTTCAACTTCTGAAGCTTCTGAAGCTTTCGGTGGAAGCGTCAGCCAATCAAATCATATGCCAGTACAAGCTCTAGCCAATCAAACGGCTGCTTGTGTGTCAGGGGCGGGAGATTCATGTGATTGGTTGTTGGTCGAGCTTCAGACACGCCCAGCTCCAAGCTTTTTTTTAAGCTGTAGTGCAGTAGCGTAGGCAGAAATGTACTTTAGGGTGGGCCAGATTTTTCTTCTGCGCATCAGAAGCTAACAACAACCCCCTCCGGTACCGGTGGCAGATTACTTGAATACTTTTGGAATACTTTCCATCACCCGGACTGCATTCTTTGTACTGTCTTAAAACCTTTCCTTGGAATATGTTATGCATTGTAAGGTGTCCTCGGGTGCTTTGAAAGGTGCCCCTAAATAGAATGAATCATTATTATTTATTATCTGAAACGATGTAATAACTTTTACAACGTTTTCCAGTCACTTGCCCCATGATGCATTCAGCAGCAGCAGGCCATTCACTTTGATTTCATCCCGTTATAAATGTCATAATTTCAACAATAAAGAAATGCTACATAGACGTTATCTTGCACATTTTATCTAACCATCTCCGTTTCTAACTTTCACTATATTTTAACAGAGATCTCTCTCTCACTGCGTGCGGGGGCGGGGCCTCACAGACACGCTGCATCTCTCTCTCTCTCACTGCGTGCGGGGGCGGGGCCTCACGGACACGCTGCATCTCTCTCTCGCTCACTGCGTGCGGGGGCGGGGCCTCACAGACACGCTGCATCTCTCTCTCACTGCGTGCGGGGGCGGGGCCTCACGGACACGCTGCATCTCTCTCTCGCTCACTGCGTGCGGGGGCGGGGCCTCACAGACACGCTGCATCTCTCTCTCACTGCGTGCGGGGGCGGGGCCTCACAGACACGCTGCATCTCTCTCTCACTGCGTGCGGGGGCGGGGCCTCACAGACACGCTGCATCTCTCTCTCTCTCATCTGCGTGCGGGGGCGGGGCCTCACAGACACGCTGCATCTCTCTCTCTCTCACTGCGTGCGGGGGCGGGGCCTCACAGACACGCTGCATCTCTCTCGCTCACAGACATGCTGCAGCGCTGTGCAGTGTTCACACAGTTCTGCCGGTAATGAATATTACATTTTGTGAGGAAACTTTTCCACCAATAATTCCAATAAGTAATCCAAAATGTATTCACTTCAGGTTTACGAAAGTAACTGCAATCAGATTACTCGTTTTTCAAATGTAACGCCAGCTGAATACACTTGATTTTTGTATTCTGATTAACGCCGTCACATGTATTCCGTTACATCCCAACCCTGTGTATATCTCTCCGGACTGTCCACCAGCAGATGAGAAACACCCACCTCTCCGCCTCTTCCAAGGGACGAGGGAACCGTGCGGCAGAGTTTCCGTTAACATTTATTTTCTTCTGGCAGCCCAGCAGCAGGAGGAGAGGTGGGGAGAGGGAGAGGTGGGGAGAAGGAGAGGTGGGGAGAGGGAGAGGTGGGGAGAGAGAGGGGTGGGGAGAGGGAGACGGGGGGAGAGGGAGAGGTGGGGAGAGAGAGGGGTGGGGAGAGGGAGACGGGGGGAGAGGGAGAGGTGGGGAGAAGGAGACGAGGCTATTTCATCGTTATCAGAAAATGATGGTATAGATCGCTGCTAGATGAGGGCAGTGGGGGCTCTTCTTGGAGTCTGTGATCAGTGAACTTTGAGCCATCGTTTATTTTGCAGGCAGCGCTCTGCCTCTCTCACGTTATTATGGCGCCCGCCGGAACCAGCAATCAGTTTTTAGCGTAAATGAGTTCGGTTCAGAGGACAAAGCATACAACATTAATTAAACTCTATATTTGTTCACTTGAATTTCACTTTGAATGCTTGGATATTCTCAACGGGTGAATCATTTATTTTATTATTTATAATAATACAACTATTTAAAAAAAAAATTATATATATATATTTTTTTTAAATGACACCGAAGCTTTCTCAGGGTGGGCCAATGAGTAAACTGGGTGGGCCATTGAGTAAACTGGGTGGGCCACTGCTGTCGTGCGGACCGTTAGACGTGGATCTTCCGAAGAAATCACCAGAACATGCAGGAACCATCTGTCACAACGCGCTTTGTGGTTTCAACAGGAAGCTCTCAACTTCCAGAACCATGGCTGCATGTTCCAGTGGAGGTGTTACGTTCTGAAGCTCTCTAGAGAGGGGCAGGAGTCAGGGGAGGAAACACATCGGACCGGCTACTTTATTCTGACAGCTCTTCCCCGGGGATGCACGACTACAACACATTGAGGAGAAGGAGACACTCCACAGGAAGAAGGTTTTCCCCTCTGTGTTGTTATGGACAACAGACAGGAATAAAGCAGTTTGTCCACAGTGTCAACACACACACACACACACACACACACTCTCACAAACTCACACACACTCTCACACACACACTCTCACACACACTCACACACACACGCTCACTCACACACACACACACACACACACTCACACAGACACACACACAAGCACACACACTCACAGATACACTCACTCTCACACACACACACAGAGACACACACACTCACATGGTGGAGGATTCTAATGGCACTGGTACACACACTCACAGACACACAAACACTCACACATACAAGCACACGCACACACACACTCACACATATATACACACCCACACACACACACACACACACCATGTATACATCACTTCAGGGGACATTACATTGACTTACATGCATTTCCTGGAGACTTATCCTAACCTTTCCCCCTCATGGGGACCTCCATTTTGTCCCCATAAGGGAGGCGAGTCCCCACACGTGACTGTGTAAACAGATTTATGTCCCCACAAGTATACTAATGCTAGGCCACACACACACACACACACACACACACACACACACACACACACACACACACACACTGACACCCACACACACACTCACGCACACACACTGACACCCACACACAAACACCCACACACACACACACACACACACCACAGTGAGGCTAATCCCACATTTCCCAAGACGTCTGAATTGCTCGTGGGATGGATTTGTGGCACAAAGCGGATCTCTAATAGTCACCGGGTCACCTGAGAACAACACAAAGCAGATCAATAGAATTCAACAAGCTCAATATTTCCCGTCATATTAAAAATGCATCAACAACCTCCGGAAACCTCTGACGAGTGAAGCCGATGACGTGCCTGCACTCGCTCTGATATCCACTGGTATTACGTAATCACCTCATTCACCAATTCCCCGATGAGTCTGTGGTCTCTATCTCTAGTTTAAGGCGCTGTCTACACGAAGCGGGTTGTATCCGCTACTTTTCTCTCGCGTATAGCCCGTTCGTTCACACGAGGCCGTAACGGAACCGCGGAAACGGACCCCGCAAACGGTAACGAGTCCCAAGGTGGATAGATCTGCATCTGGAACGCTCTGGGGGGCCAAACGGCTCCGTGAGTACGCCCTCTACGATCATTTCCCGATAGATGAAGCCATAGCCCCACCTCTCCCCGCCTCTCCCCGCCTCTGCCCACCTCTCCCGCTCACTGCTGGAGCACGGTGGAGTATGAACCTGGACATGATCAGAAAAGCCCCTTTATATGCCCACCTGTTGTCTCCTCTGTTATCTCCTGCCTGCGTTCCCCTGCCCTCATCAATGACCTCATTACTAATGTAATCAGCACAGCCTGACCTCCACACACCAATCTGCAGCCTCGTTAGTAACCGCCCATACCTTCATCTCTCCATCAGTTTCTTATTGGCATCAACATCTCTTACCCCCCCCCCCTCTCTATTGATGTACAAATACTTAGTTACTGTACTTACGTACATGTTTCTGGTATCAGTACTTTACTCCACTTCTTATTTTTCTGACGACTTTTTACTTTGACTTCTTACATTTTGAACCCAAATACCTGTACTTTCTACTTCTTACATGTTGAACTCAAATACCTGTACTTTCTACTTCTCACATGTTTAACTCAAATACCTGTACTTTCTACTTCTTACATGTTGAACTCAAATACCTGTACTTTCTACTTCTTACATGTTGAACTCAAATACCTGTACTTTCTACTTCTTACATGTTGAACACAAATACCTGTACTTTCTACTTCTTACATGTTGAACCCAAATACCTGTACTTTCTACTTCTCTCATGTTGAACCCAAATACCTGTACTTTCTACTTCTTACATGTTGAACTCAAATACCTGTACTTTCTACTTCTCTCATGTTGAACCCAAATACCTGTACTTTCTACTTCTTACATGTTGAACTCAAATACCTGTACTTTCTACTTCTCTCATGTTGAACCCAAATACCTGTACTTTCTACTTCTTACATGTTGAACTCAAATACCTGTACTTTCTACTTCTCACATGTTGAACTCAAATACCTGTACTTTCTACTTCTCACATGTTGAACTCAAATACCTGTACTTTCTACTTCTTACATGTTGAACTCAAATACCTGTACTTTCTACTTCTTACATGTTGAACTCAAATACCTGTACTTTCTACTTCTTACATGTTGAACCCAAATACCTGTACTTTCTACTTCTTACATGTTGAACCCAAATACCTGTACTTTCTACTTCTCACATGTTGAACTCAAATACCTGTACTTTCTACTTCTTACATGTTGAACCCAAATACCTGTACTTTCTACTTCTTACATGTTGAACCCAAATACCTGTACTTTCTACTTCTCACATGTTGAACCCAAATACCTGTACTTTCTACTTCTTACATGTTGAACACAAATACCTGTACTTTCTACTTCTCACATGTTGAACCCAAATACCTGTACTTTCTACTTCTTACATGTTGAACTCAAATACCTGTACTTTCTACTTCTTACATGTTGAACCCAAATACCTGTACTTTCTACTTCTCTCATGTTGAACCCAAATACCTGTACTTTCTACTTCTCTCATGTTGAACCCAAATACCTGTACTTTCTACTTCTTACATGTTGAACTCAAATACCTGTACTTTCTACTTCTCTCATGTTGAACCCAAATACCTGTACTTTCTACTTCTTACATGTTGAACTCAAATACCTGTACTTTCTACTTCTCTCATGTTGAACCCAAATACCTGTACTTTCTACTTCTTACATGTTGAACTCAAATACCTGTACTTTCTACTTCTCACATGTTTAACTCAAATACCTGTACTTTCTACTTCTTACATGTTGAACTCAAATACCTGTACTTTCTACTTCTTACATGTTGAACTCAAATACCTGTACTTTCTACTTCTTACATGTTGAACACAAATACCTGTACTTTCTACTTCTTACATGTTGAACCCAAATACCTGTACTTTCTACTTCTCTCATGTTGAACCCAAATACCTGTACTTTCTACTTCTTACATGTTGAACTCAAATACCTGTACTTTCTACTTCTCTCATGTTGAACCCAAATACCTGTACTTTCTACTTCTTACATGTTGAACTCAAATACCTGTACTTTCTACTTCTCTCATGTTGAACCCAAATACCTGTACTTTCTACTTCTTACATGTTGAACACAAATACCTGTACTTTCTACTTCTTACATGTTGAACCCAAATACCTGTACTTTCTACTTCTCTCATGTTGAACTCAAATACCTGTACTTTCTACTTCTTACATGTTGAACCCAAATACCTGTACTTTCTACTTCTCTCATGTTGAACCCAAATACCTGTACTTTCTACTTCTTACATGTTGAACTCAAATACCTGTACTTTCTACTTCTTACATGTTGAACTCAAATACCTGTACTTTCTACTTCTTACATGTTGAACTCAAATACCTGTACTTTCTACTTCTCTCATGTTGAACCCAAATACCTGTACTTTCTACTTCTCTCATGTTGAACCCAAATACCTGTACTTTCTACTTCTTACATGTTGAACTCAAATACCTG
Organism: Pseudochaenichthys georgianus; assembly: GCF_902827115.2. Classification (NCBI taxonomy): domain Eukaryota; kingdom Metazoa; phylum Chordata; class Actinopteri; order Perciformes; family Channichthyidae; genus Pseudochaenichthys; species Pseudochaenichthys georgianus. Next base: position 33,022 of record NW_027262015.1, on the reverse strand, counting down.
TACTTTCTACTTCTTACATGTTGAACCCAAATAACTGTACTTTCTACTTCTCTCATGTTGAACCCAAATACCTGTACTTTCTACTTCTCTCATGTTGAACCCAAATACCTGTACTTTCTACTTCTTACATGTTGAACACAAATACCTGTACTTTCTACTTCTTACATGTTGAACTCAAATACCTGTACTTTCTACTTCTTACATGTTGAACTCAAATACCTGTACTTTCTACTTCTTACATGTTGAACCCAAATACCTGAACTTTCTACTTCTTACATGTTGAACTCAAATACCTGTACTTTCTACTTCTTACATGTTGAACTCAAATACCTGTACTTTCTACTTCTTACATGTTGAACACAAATACCTGTACTTTCTACTTCTCTCATGTTGAACACAAATACCTGTACTTTCTACTTCTTACATGTTGAACACAAATACCTGTACTTTCTACTTCTTACATGTTGAACACAAATACCTGTACTTTCTACTTCTCTCATGTTGAACACAAATACCTGTACTTTCTACTTCTCACATGTTGAACCCAAATACCTGTACTTTCTACTTCTCTCATGTTGAACCCAAATACCTGTACTTTCTACTTCTTACATGTTGAACCCAAATACCTGTACTTTCTACTTCTCTCATGTTGAACCCAAATACCTGTACTTTCTACTTCTCTCATGTTGAACCCAAATACCTGTACTTTCTACTTCTCTCATGTTGAACCCAAATACCTGTACTTTCTAAATGGATTTAAGACTCGGGGCTTTAATCTTCGTGTGAGCAACGAACTGAGACGTTTACCGGAGGGAACTAAAACACTGTGGAAGGTGTGAAGAGGTGGAGAAGTACTCAGATGTGTACTTGAGTAAAAGTAGAAGTACTCAGATATTGTACTTGAGTAAAAGTAGAAGTACTCAGGTATTGTACTTGATTAAAAATATAAGTACTCAGATCTTGTACTTGAGTACAAGTAGAAGTACTCATATCTTGTACTTGAGTAAAAGTAGAAGTACTCAGATATTGAGTAGAAGTACTCAGATATTGTACTTGAGTAAAAGTAGAAGTACTCAGGTCTTGTACTTGAGTAAAAGTAGAAGTACTCAGGTCTTGTACTTGAGTAAAAGTAGAAGTACTCAGATATTGTACTTGAGTAAAAGTAGAAGTACTCAGATCTTGTACTTGAGTAAAAGTAGAAGTACTCAGATCTTGTACTTGAGTAAACGTAGAAGTACTCAGATATTGTACTTGAGTAAAAGTAGAAGTACTCAGATCTAGTACTTGAGTAAAAGTAGAAGTACTCAGATCTTGTACTTGAGTAAAAGTAGAAGTACCAGAGTGTAGGAATACTCTGTTACAGTAAAAGTACTGCATTCAAAATGTTCCTCAAGTGAAAGTAGAAAGTATTCTCATCTAAATATAGTGAAAGACAGTGAAAGTAGTCGTTGTGCAGATTGGTCCATTTCAGAATAATATATATGATATGTTTTATAATGATTGATCATGAAAGTGTTCTCAAAGCTGGTGAAGGTGCAGCTAGTCTGAAGTACTTTGTAGACTGCAGGGTAGCTGGTGGAGGTGCAGCTAGTCTGAAGTACTTTGTAGACTGCAGGGTAGCTGGTGAAGGTGCAGCTAGTCTGAAGTACTTTGTAGACTGCAGGGTAGCTGGTGAAGGTGCAGCTAGTCTGAAGTACTTTGTAGACTGCAGGGTAGCTGGTGGATTTACTCCAGGTGGAACTAAAGTCTGATTCAACACTTGATTCATCCACATCTGAAGTAACTAAAGGGATTAAATACATGCAGTGTACTTTTTGTATTCCTGGCTCTTACAGAGGCCACGAGATGTTTCCTTGGAGGAATCAGGGTAACACAACGTGAGTCATTGAGGTGAAGTATTTCTCTAAATGAAATTCCTGTGGTTTCTTTTCTCCGTGCTGAAAGACTCCAAGCGAACACCTGTTGAGTCTCTGATAAAGAAACCATTATTTCGTGCGAGGTCGTTCTTTGAAAGTAAATGTCGTACTCGAAGTGATTTATTTCTCCATGCTGTCATGATGCTTACATGTGGACCACTCTCCTCTGCAGAAAGCCTCACACAGGCAGGAGCACTTTGAAACTCATCAAGGCTTTCTGAGGCAAGATGTGGCGGCAACAGTAACTCATATAAAACCATCGATATGTGGGGCAAGTGTTCCGTCATCCGAGGCATTGGGTCCAGTCTTCATGCTGTCAGATCGATTCCATCTGCAGCCCTCCTCCTGCAGACAGGCCTCCAACATGCAGGCAGGAGCAGGGTTTAAAACTCTGTCATGGCTCGAGAACGCGACTGATATATAAAGCATTATTACAATATGTGGGTGAAGAATTCCTTCATCTGAATGCCCCTTTCTCCTGCCGAGAGAGCCTTGCCCATGCACTCAGAAGCAGTTTGCAATTCATCAAGACCTTTCTTTGTTTTGTTAATTCTTCGTGCATCGTGGAGTGGAGACTTCACGGTGATACGAGGCGACTGACTGATGTACCAACCGTCAATATGTGACTGTAAGTATTCCTTCATCAAATGCATGTGATGCAGTCTCCATGCAAGTCATCTGAACTACATCTGGAGCCTTCCTCCTGCAGACAGGCCTCCAACATGCAGGCAGGAGCAGGGTTTGTAAGTCTCCGAGCTTCATGGAGGTAAGATTTCATGGCAGGCCACTATAGTATGTGGGTTAAGTATTTCTACGTCTAAACTACATCTGGAGCCTTCCTCCTGCAGACAGGCCTCCAACATGCAGGCAGGAGCAGGGTTTGTAAGTCTCCGAGCTTCATGGAGGTAAGATTTCATGGCAGGCCACTATAGTATGTGGGTTAAGTATTTCTACGTCTAAACTACATCTGGAGCCTTCCTCCTGCAGACAGGCCTCCAACATGCAGGCAGGAGCAGGGTTTGTAAGTCTCCGAGCTTCATGGAGGTAAGATTTCATGGCAGGCCACTATAGTATGTGGGTTAAGTATTTCTACGTCTAAACTACATCTGGAGCCCTTCCTCCTGCAGACAGGGCCTCCAACACGTTTTTTAAAGTCTTTCTGCATCGTGGAGATTTCATGGCTATACAGAGCGTGCAACTGATGTACCAACTATCAATATGTGACCGTAAGTATTCCCTCATCAATGCATGTGATGTATCCTTCAGGCTGTCTTCTAAATGGCTCGTGCAGAGAGAGCCTCCACCATGCAGTTGGTCTCGTCAGATAACACCTCAGACTGAGTGGGGGGGGGGGGGGAAGCTGCGAGCCTGTGAGCAACACACCACATGTCCCTTTTACCAAATCACACTTTTACCGAAACCCCCGGACTCAAGTGTCAATTATCAATCATCCATCTTACCGTACAGGATGGTCACCATGGAGACCGGCATGACCAGTATTCCCAGCAGCATGTCAGCGACGGCCAGAGACATCAGGAAGTAGTTGGTGGCGTTCTGCAGCTTTTTCTCCAGCGAAACAGCCAGGATCACCAGAATGTTCCCCATCACCGTGAGGGCGATGACGACTAAAATCAGCAACGCCGCCCAGTTCTTCTCCGCCATGCCGTGGCACCGAGAAGAGGCGAAGATACGGACGCCGTCTTCCCCGTAAAGCCCCTCGAAGTTAGTCCTGTTCCCCATTTGCACGTCAAGGATGGCGTCTTTCCCACCAAGACATCCAGAGTTCGTCACGTTCTTTACGCTTTCCTGGAATCCACGTGGAGACCAGGTGTTCGACTCCAGAGACGAGGCGGTTCTCGAGATAAAGTCCGACAGGTTTCCTCCGCCACGCAGGGTCATGGCGCGGGCTTTGAGACGAAAACGCTACTCATTCAGCTCCATCAAATCTACAGTTCCTTTCAAACAGCTGAATGATGTGCTGACTGTGGTCCTTTCACCGTCTTTCTTTCTTTCTTTATAACTAATGCTGTTGTGATTTTAAAAAGGCGTCTATTATCATCTGTCTGAGGACAACAGCTGGAACGTTTTTAACAAATAAACCTCGTAAGTTGCTGAGAGACGATCAGGAGCTGAATGATGTCACGACATTAACTCCGACAGGGTCATGGCGCGGGATTTGAGACGAAAACGCTTCTGATTGAGCTCAATAAAATCAAGCTTCCTGAATGATGCGTTGACTCCTCCTCCTCCGATTTGAAGCAGAAGCCCCTCAGGACCGTCGCCTGGAAAGTGGGTCAGCGTGGAGGAGGTAAGAGGAAAGTCTCGTCGTCATGTGCGGTTTTGGAAACTCTCCAAAACAAATCCCTGCCTCACTATTCCTTCAGCGCCATAACAGCGTCAGTGTTTCTGAATAACCCCTCGCTAAGTTGCTGAGTCGTCTTCAGAGAGGATCGGGAGCTGAACGACGTCACCACTTTACCTCCGACGGCGTTTGAGACCAGAACGCCTCAGGAGAACGGGTCGGAAAGGAGGAAAGTCTCGTCATCATTTACTCGCCTTATATGTGTGGAGAATCTCCCAAAGCCACCCGTCGTTCACTATTCCCCCGGCTCCAGATGTCACCAGTTGTTAAAGCTCTCGGGATATTTCCACATCTGTATCCACAAAGTCTCCTGGTCCTAAAATAAGAAGAGCTTTCTCTTTTCGGTTCTCCAGAGTTTCAGGACTCCTGAGAGACGACCGGTTTCCAGATGAACTCCGACAGGTTCATGGCGTTGGATTTGAGTGGAGGGAGGAAGAGGGACGCCTCGTCATCATGTACTCTCTTGTATCCCCGCAGGTGAAGCCGTGAACATCACACCGCCTGTCCCTCCCCTTGTGCTTCCCTCCGTCAGCCTTGCGTGGTGTGACGGAGGATCAACAGATGAGAACAGAACTGTAAAGCTGTGACGGCGAACCAACACATCCAGTTTGGTTTCGCTCGGAAAAGCAAATGTTAGGAGTGATCTTGACTCACGTGTTTTCGGTGCCTCTCATCTTCTGATTGGACAATCTGTTTGATGTTCTGCAGGTTTCGCATCCTTGAAGTCTGCACTCATCATAAAAACACCCGGCCCATCTGAAGTCTGCGAATCGAACAAATCTAACAATTCCATCTCCTCCACTTTCCCTGCATTCGCTTCCTGAAAGACGCGTGTGGCCTGTGTTAAGTATACCTGTGCAGAACACTAACTGTGTGTGTGCGTGTGTGTGTGTGTGTGTGTGTGTGTGTGTGTGTGTGTGTGTGTGTGTGTGTGTGTGTGTGTGTGTGTGTGTGTGTGTGTGTGTGTGTGTGTGTGTGTGTGTGTGTGTGTGTGTGTGTGTGTGTGTGTGTGTGTGTGTGTGTGTGTGTGTGTTCACCAATGTGTGTGTAAATCCTCGGGTGTCCTTGTTGTCTCGTCCCTGCACCTGTGAGAGTGCGTTGGCAGATTGATGATGAACATGATGATATTTGACGTGTGTGTGTGTGTGTGTGTGTGTGTGTGTGTGTGTGTGTGTGTGTGTGTGTGTGTGTGTGTGTGTGTGTGTGTGTGTGTGTGTGTGTGTGTGTGTGTGTGTGTGTGTGTTACCCTAAAACTAACTTTCTCCCCTCTCTTCACACACACTAAAGGTCCTAGATTGTGTCAACGCTCCTGAGATGTCCAGTATCTCCCTCCATTGGAAAATGTCAGCAACTCTCCAAAAAGATCTTTAGTTCAGAATTCCTTCTGCTCCATAAAATCTTCAGTTTTTTCAAAATAAAGCTCTTGGGATATTTCCACATCTGTGTCGTTCCAACAACGAGAGGAATGCGTCTCCTGCTTTGAGCTTCTGTTGGGAGTCTTTGAGGTTTCCAGAGAGCGTGGGGAAGTTGCTGATCCGTCTTCAGAGAGGATCAGGAGCTGAATGATGTCTGCTGCCTCCCTCCTCACATGCTGCCTCCCTCTCTCCCCCCTCTGGTATCTTATTGGCTCTCTCTCTTTCTCTCTCTTTCTCCCTCTTTCTCCCTCACACTCATTGCATCCCGTTTTCCGCTGATTCTGTACTCGACTGCACTCCCTTTATCTCCCCCGTGCCTCTGAAGTGCATTTAGTAGTAGTGCACAGTTTATCTATTGTACAGCTAATGAATGAAAGGGCTCAAGGTTCATTTGCATCTGCAGTCCCTGGCAGGTTAACGGCACGAAAACACATGCAGTCACAACTCCCAGCACATAGCAAGCACACCTGACCAATGAAAAGCCCTGATACACAACAGAGGATAAAAGCGAACGTGCACGGACAATATGAAAACAATGTCCGTCCAAATTTTGTTCAGATTTTGACTGATTTCCTCCAAAAGCAGCTGTTGATACTGTAATGTTTACCACGTCATACTGCTCCGTCGTCGTGACGTTACGTCGGTGCATCAGAGATACGGGTTCATGTCAGGCGAGATGTTTTGAGCACCAAGCAATCCTCAAATGAAACACAGAGCTTTATCCCAGGTCAAATAAAGGGTCCTCTGTGTTCAGTCACCGTCTGTTTCCGTGTATCTTTTTAATTGTAATCTTAATTTTATAATTTGTATTGAAATAACATGGCACAAAGAACACACATGTTGTACATCAATGCGGCTACACATGTTACAGCAGTCAAACACAACCACTGACCTGCTTCCATTATTACTATCGTGCATCAAGTGTAAAGCCATACATAGTTCGATATGTATCGCAGACCAGTGAGTTACAGAGATGTATAAACTGACAGAAAACAATCAATAATAATATCAGTCATAATAAAGAAACTGTCACGATTTAGTTTTATGGCGATTGTCGATATCGATGTTAAAGCTCGGTTGGATGCTAGTCAATCGGAAGCTACTGGTACCTGCTTATGTGGATGATTATGTAAATGATGCTGAAAGATGTCCTTTTGTTGTTCTGTTTATGTTTTCATGTTTCATGTGGAACGACTTGAGCAGGGGGGTATACTGCGAAGCAGGATTTTCTCTTAGCGGCTAAATTCAGGGAAAACTCCGGCTTTCCGGTCATCCGAAGCTGGTTCTCTTTTTAGCAGGCTACATCTCCATGGTAACTTATGCTAAGCAGCTAACCTGGTCGGGACCAGGTTAGGTTGCAGGCTAAGAGATCAACTCAGTGAAAGCACCGCCTGCTGACCAATCAGAGCTCAGTGTGCGGAGTTTAAAGCGATCAAGTCATATCACAGGAGAAAGGAAATACAGAAAAGCTGCCGTCGCAGGAAAGACGGCCGGCAGAAATCACCGACTGTGTGAACGTGAATAGAATATCACCTCCATCTTCAGAGCAATCTGACTGTTATAACATTAGCGTTAAGAAAGCTTACTTAAATATCTGCCACAACATCAGTACCCGGATCAGAGTAACATTAAGTACAGTCCGCGGCATATCACTTCATAATGTATCATCTCCTGATCTGAGTCAGCTGAGCCGTATCTGGCCGTGCAGCACTCACAGCGTCACAGACTGTATGCAGAAGTATTATTTTAAGCAACACATTAAGTTGACGAAACACTCGAGACAAATGTAATTGAAGTCAGATCGTGTTTTAGACGGGCAGTGATATCATAAACCTGTTAATGTACGCATTCAAACACGTGTTCTGCTCCAGCTGTATTCACCTTGCAGCTGCAGCTCTGAGGCTTTGATCCTGATCAAGTGTTTAAGTCATGGATGTTTAAAGTTTAACTTCTTCATATTTGACTAATATTAAAGTTCACTTTTCATTCAGGAAGTATGACGCTGCGCTGTCAGTGCGCTTCTCCATGTTTGTGATTGGTCGAATGCTCCAGATACCACCCCTTTCATGTGAACGCGCACCTAACTAGATAGGACACGGCTGGCTGAGCGATCCACTTGATAACCAGCGTCGTAGGACAGTTTAGCGAGAGCGCGTATGTTTTGGATTAGGCCAACCGGCTAACTCCAACACATCCAGGTTAGGTTGAACCGGCTTCGTAGTACAGGCCCCAGGTCTCCCTTGAAAAAGAGATCAATGATCTCAATGGGATTTATCTGTATAAATAAAGGTTTGAAATTAAATGAAATGTCCCGATTTCAGTTTTGTCTGTCTTGTCATGGGCTTTATTTATTGTGCAATCCTGTTCTCCCCGTGTCTGGTCTTCCCTCCTGCGCCTCATTGTGTTCACCTGTTGCCCTTGTGTTTCTGCCTCCCCTGCCAGCTGTGTCTTGTCCTGTGATTACCCTTCTGTGTATTTAGTCTTGTCTTCCCCTGGGCTCCTTGTCGGTTCATCGTCTTTCCTGTCTCCCTCCTCATGCTATCAGCTTTCTAAATAAAGTTCGCCTTTTGTTCCTTGACCTTTTTGTCTTGTTATGCTGCATTCGAGTCCTACGTTCTCCAGAAACAATACAAAGACAAACAAATAAAAGCAGAAAGGGGGTGTCTTCTCCGATCCTTTTGTACGAACGAAGGGAACCGAGTCGCAATCTTTTTATTGTCGTGCCCAGAAATACAATTTCCTGACTTTCCTAGGAATCTTTGACGACACCAGAAAGTTGTTAAACACCACGTACTGCTGGATTGAACCATTGCATTTAAACAGGATGTCTTTCGTTAACCTGGAGACTGTTGCAATCGGAAAATAAAAAATGGTTGCTCCTATATAAACTGTGCGGTGGAAATGTACGCAACTCACCATGTGACCTCACCTTTAGTATCTTTAACCGTAATGAAGTCAAAGCCAACTTCATTATCAATTTCAATTTAGAAAAATAGCATTAAACGGTTGTCCGGTAGAATAGACTTCTAAACGGATGAATACATACTTCTTCATCTCATGGTGAGTCTTCTACCGTTAGTCCGAGTTATTGTGTAACACAGGGGTGTCAAACTCAAGGCCCGGGGGCCAAATCCGGCCCGCGACTTCATTTTATGTGGCCCCGCAAGAGCTTTCAAAGAATATAATATGTTTATTATACGGTTACATGCCACTTTACAGAAGCACAATAAACAACATGTCCCACAATGCATCTCATTTTGTGACATGCTCACTGAAGAGACTTGCAATTATTTGCCCTGGACTTTCGCCTTCAGACGTAGTTAATTATGAAGTTATTACCCTATCCGATAATAATCCAATGCAGAGGCAATAATGTCATATAATACATTATTTTATATATTTATATCGTCTTAAAGTTACAACCGGCCCTTTGAGTGCAACCATAATGCTGATGTGGCCGCGATGACATTGAGTTTGACCCCCCTGGTGTAACAGGTCAACATGCTGTTGATAACTGGCGACCCCCTGCGGTCAATCGAGGATAAAAGACTACAATCGCAATCTTTCAGAAGGATCAAATATGGGCAATTTGTGTGGAAGACGCCAAAGAGAAAATATTCCTGATTCTTAAACCGTCGTCTTCCGAGAAACATAACGACAGTCTGAGTTGTCTCACTGGTTTTGCCTGTTTTGTTTTGATTTGTTGTTACTCGTGTAAAGGCCTATTGTCTCTGTTGAAAGTGGAAACAATATTCATTTGATTCTGATTTTCCACTCGAGACACAGACCATCATCTTACGGAAGTGTGCGTGTCGAAAGGCATCTAGAAAACTGTCTGACATTGAATTTGTTTAATTTCCTGTCGCTGCTGGCATTTCCCTCTCAATTCCCTTCAGGTGGATCACAAGCTGTTTAACGGCACAACATAAATTAAAAAGACGTCATCGCACAGAAGAGGGAGAATCACGATGAAGTCGATAAAGCATTTCCTCTTTCTCGTTTTCCTCTCCTGACGCACTCTCACATAATGTGTTCTTTTTTATGGTTATGTATTTCCTGTGTTATCAAAGAAAAGAGCATTGGAGATAATTACAAAGCACACATTTAGAAACATCCCAGTTTCTTTCACATTCTGTAGCAACACTGTTCGTGTTTCACTGAAACAAACCTCTATGTTCCTCTGTGTTTTTCTCAGTTCATGTTTCCCTTCATCCCTTCAATCATTACATCACATTGCATTTAGCTGAGGCTTTTATCCAAAGCGACTTACAATAAGTGCGTTCGACCAACAGGGTGGCGCAGTGGTCTGTGCTTCCGATCATCAGATCAAGGGGGGTGCTGGTGAACTCCGGTTCGAAACCCGCTCCTGCCGCCACTGCGTCAGGCCGTTGTGTCCTTGGGCAAGACACTTCACCCGGATTTGCTCCTGTGGGTATTGTCCACAGAACATGTATAATACCAATGTATACTTGTAAAAGCGCCTCGATGACCTCGAGGCGTGAAGATGGACGGTGTGGCGCAGTGCGCTGTGCAATGATCATCAGATCAAGGGGTGAAACCCGTCGCTGCTGCGTCTGTAAAGCCGGTGTGTCCTTGGGCAAGACGCTTCACCTGAACTTGCTCCTGTGGGTATTGTCCACAGTGACCATTGCATGTATGATATGTGTAATGTGTGTATATGTAAAGCGCTTTGAGTCATTGTAAAAGCGCTATAATAAATGTAAGGAATTATTATTATTATTACAAGATACAACCTTGAAGAAAACAGAATCATAAAGTACATCAGGTTTCTTAGAGCCAAACATTTCAAGTGCTACTCAACTGGCTTTAGAGAAGCCAGTCCTTTATTAGTATATAAGTGCTTTGTTAGTAATTCTATCGCTCTAAGTGGAGTCGAAAGTGTGTGTGTGTGTGTGTGTGTGTGTGTGTGTGTGTGTGTGTGTGTGTGTGTGTGTGTGTGTGTGTGTGTGTGTGTGTGTGTGTGTGTGTGTGTGTGTGATAAGAACAGATTTAGTTCATTAGCTTGTATGCTTTATTGTTACCCACACTATGTACACACACACACACACACACACACACACACACACACACACACACACACACACACACACACACACACACATACCATGTATACATCACTTCAGGGGACATTACATTGACTTACATGCATTTCCTGGAGACTTATCCTAACCTTAACCCTAACCAACACATGCCTAACCCTAACCAAGTCTTCACCCTGAAATTAATGATCCCCCTCATGGGGACCTCCACTTTGTCCCCATGAGGGCAGCGAGTCCCCACACGTGACTATGTAAACAGATGTAGGTCCCCACAAGTATAGTAATGCTAGACCACACACACACACACACACACACACACACACACACACACACACACGTTGACTCTGTGACTCAGAGAATAAATCCTGTCTCTCCGATGAGATTTCTGAGTCAACATCTCAGAATGAATCTTCCTGTCTTCCATCAGATCTCATTCTGCTCTCTGTTTGTCTCCAGCTGAGGAGACATCTGAGCGTTGACCCAGGAGCATTAGGGTTTTTCAACTGACCGAGAAATAAATAAAGTATTCTCCCTCTGATAACTCAACCCTTTCAAATGAACACTATTGCCTTTTTTAGAACAAAAGGGAAACATCAAGTCAACGTTTGCCTCGTTAGTGTTGTCACGAGAGGTGCCTTTGAATACAATGTATTAGTGAAACATATATTCTTCATTAGGTCGGAATAAAAAAGTAAAAAGTAAAGTGAAACTTATTGTTATTCTTAATACAGTTGTATTTATTGTAAACTTTGTTAGGCGCTTTCACACCGGAGTACTTTCCCCCCGAACTAGGCCGATAGGGGGAGATTAGGTTTCACACCACAAAGGATCTGGAACTAGCCCCAGATAGTCCCTGCTAGAGAGGTGGTACTTTCCTGGGGAGGAAATGGTTCAAGGGTGTGTCGGCCACACCAACAATTTCTGATTGGCTCGGCAATTGCAAAACACGCCCCGTAAAACTGCATAAAGTTTTGTGAACCTGAAGAAGAAGAAGAAGAAGAAGAAGAAGAAGAAGAAGAAGAAGAAGAAGAAGAAGAAGAAGAAGAAGAAGAAGAAGTGACGTCAGCGGCTTCATTTGCCTAATCCTCCCTTGGACAGTTCCAGGGACTAAAGAGTTCTGGGGGAACAAGTACCGGGGGAAAGTACCGGGGACAAGTACCGGGGGCATGTACCGGGGACAAGTACCGGGGGCATGTACCGGGGGCATGTACCGGGGGCAAGTACCGGGGGCATGTACCGGGGACAAGTACCGGGGGCATGTACCGGGGGCATGTACCGGGGGCAAGTATCGGGGGCATGTACCGGGGACAAGTACCGGGGGCATGTACCGGGGACAAGTACCGGGGGCATGTACCGGGGACAAGTACCGGGGGCATGTACCGGGGGCATGTACCGGGGACAAGTACCGGGGGCATGTACCGGGGGCATGTACCGGAGGCATGTACCGGGGGCAAGTACCGGGGGCATGTACCGGGGACAAGTACCGGGGGCATGTACCGGAGGCATGTACCGGGGACAAGTACCGGGGGCATGTACCGGAGGCATGTACCGGGGGCATGTACCGGGGGCATGTACCGGGGGCATGTACCGGGGGCATGCACCGGGGGCATGTACCGGGGGACAAGTACCGGGGGCCAAGTACCGGGGGCATGTACCGGGGTCAAGTACCGGCTAAGTACTTGGTGTGAAAGCGGCTATTGTGGGACAGCATTTTCTCCTTTCCTTCCGTAAAGGAAGGCTCAGTCTTTCCTAAAGGAGGTTATAAAGGAAGTGTTGAAGCTCCTTTCCTATCATCTAGAGCAGGGGTGTCCAAACTTTTTTCACCGAGGGCCACATACAGAAAAATATTCGAAGGGCTGGGCCACTCACCAGAAGTGTATTGCCTCATAAGTGCCTCGTGGCAGGCTGTGGCTCAGTGGAGAGTGTGCTGGACTTCGAATCAGGGGATAGCAGGTTCGAGTCCCACTGCAGTCAGCATGTCGTTGTGTCCCTAGACACTTCACCCCAAAGTGCTCCAGTGGGGAGTATTGAGTATGTGAGTCGCTTTGGATAAAAGCGTCTAACATGTGACATGTGATGTAATAAGTTAGCAAAATCAATCAAATGAAGGTCAATGTTACTTGAAGAGGCTCTTCAGCGTCCATCACAGCTTTCCAGAGGGTTTACTTTATGTTGTTGGCAGCTCATTCCTTAAAACAGAAGCTTCAGATTGCTGATAAGAGGAAATAGGAAGGGTGTATCTCAAGGTGGTTATGTAAATAAGTTATTGGGCTTGTTTCTTATCAACTTAGATTTGTTAGGAAATGTGTTCAGCTTGAATTGACTGAAAGTGGGCGTATTAACTAGTGCCGGGACTTTAACGCGTTAATTAAGATTAATTAATTACACAAAAATTAACGCATTTTAATCGCACTTTAATCGCACTTATTTTTGCACAGCGGAACGTTTCTCACTGGATGAGTTTCCGGCGTACCGATTATACTGGAGCACCAACTAACGTTCATGACTTCAGCATGGGACTTCAAACAACAACAAACCACGGTGAACAATAGTCAAACATGAACGAAGAAGCTGATGAGACGCTTTGGTCGGCCCCGTGGATGGGACATTTTGTTTTAAAAAACGGACGAATGGAAGCGTCGATAAGAGCCGCAGCTCATCAAGCCTAAAGTATCACCTAAATGCAAAGCATGTAGCAGCTAGCATGTAGCAGCTAGCATGTAGCAGTTAGCATGTAGCAGCTAGCATGTAGCAGCTAGCATGTAGCAGCTAGCAGCTAGCGTGGACGTTAGCCCGACTCCGAGTGCAAGGAACCACACCCTGACCCAACCCACACTCAACCAGATGACTGGTTTCAGGGCCAGGATGAGTCAGTCCACGTCTGAGAGGATAACCAGCTCCCTGCTCACTGGACTGCACTCGACTGTCGACCACTTGGAGTAACATCCATGTGGAAACTGCTTCTCACTGTTCTCAGGTCAGATATGTATATTTGATTAAAAAAGCGATTCATTTAGATTAATTAATTACAAAGCCTCTAATTAATTAGATACATTTTTTTAATCGAGTCCCGGCTCTAGTATTAACGCGTGCATACTACTGTGTACTATATGTTTACATGTATATTTAAGAAGTACAATCCAAGACAAGCCATCAGGTCTCACATCACTTCTCTATCCCTTTGGGTTGAATTAAAGCAGAATGAGCCAGAAGTCACGATGTAGTGTGAGTCGGTGAAGGGGAACTCTCAGACGGTTTCCTTCTGAGAGCGAAGCCAGACCTCAGCTCCTCCGTTAATCTCCTCCAGGCTCCGTCGTCACGCCTCTGTGGGTTCATCGGCCGTAGTAATTAGGCAGCGTAATGAAAGGGTCTCTGTGTTACGTTACTACAGCTACCAAATGAGAAAATAAATGGACTAATCAATGAGAAACAAGGTCTGAGAGTTAAAAATAGAAAGGTCAGCATTTATCTTCCAGAAACATGGAGATAATAACGACTTCCGCTTTGACTTCTTTTAGTTTATTTTTAACGTGAGTTTTCATCTGGATCCGCTACGGAGGACAAGAGAGCGGGTTTTGGTTTCGGACACTTTGTGAGTCTCCTGACACACCGGCAGAGAGTACACACATCGTTTACTCGAGTAGAAGTACACACGTCCTATACTCGAGTAGAAATACACACGTCCTTTACTCGAGTAGAAGTACACACATCCTTTACTCGAGTAGAAGTACACACGTCCTTTACTCGAGTAGAAGTACACACGTCCTTTACTCGAGTAGAAGTACACACATCGTTTACTCGAGTAGAAGTACACACATCGTTTACTCGAATAGAAGTACACACATCCTTTACTCGAATAGAAGTACACACATCCTTTACTCGAATAGAAGTACACACATCCTTTACTCGAATAGAAGTACACACATCCTTTACTCGAATAGAAGTACACACATCCTTTACTCGAGTAGAAGTACACAAATCCTTTACTCGAATAGAAGTACACACATCCTTTTCTCGAATAGAAGTACACACATCCTTTACTCGAGTAGAAGTACACACATCCTTTACTCGAGTAGAAGTACACACATCCTTTACTCGAGTAGAAGTACACACATCCTTTACTCGAGTAGAAGTACACACATCCTTTACTAAAGTATAAGTACACACATCCTTTAATCGAGTAGAAGTACACACATCCTTTACTCGAGTAGAAGTACACACATCCTTTACTCGAGTAGAAGTACACACATCCTTTACTCGAATAGAAGTACACACGTCCTTTACTCGAGTAGAAGTACACACGTCCTTTACTCGAGTAGAAGTACACACATCCTTTACTCGAATAGAAGTACACACATCCTTTACTCGAGTAGCAGTACACACATCCTTTACTCGAATAGAAGTACACACATCCTTTACTCGAGTAGAAGTACACACATCCTTTACTCGAGTAGAAGTACACACATCCTTTACTCGAGTAGAAGTACACACATCCTTTACTCGAGTAGAAGTACACACATCCTTTACTCGAGTAGAAGTACACAAATCGTTTACTCGAGTAGAAGTACACACATCCTTTACTCGAGTAGAAGTACACACATCGTTTACTCGAGTAGAAGTACACACATCGTTTACTCGAGTAGAAGTACACACATCCTTTACTCGAGTAGAAGTACACACATCGTTTACTCGAGTAGAAGTACACACATCGTTTACTCGAGTAGAAGTACAAACATCCTTTACTCGAGTAGAAGTACACACATCCTTTA
>NW_027262015.1:0-12500 GCF_902827115.2 Pseudochaenichthys georgianus | reverse complement strand
TAATATGTTTATTATACGGTTACAGGCCGATTTACAGATGCATGATGTCCATAAACTACATGTCCCACAATGCATCTCACATTTGATTTTTTTTTTATTGTTACTTTTTTTCAAAATGTCACTTTCTTTCCAGAATTTTGATTTTCTTTTAAAATAATTTTGTGACATTCTCTCTTATCGTGTCCTCTGTGTCTGTGGGCTCTCTCAGGTGCTTCAGAGCTGAAGGTGTGTCTGTGGGGCCTCTCAGGTGCTTCAGAGCTGAAGGTGTGTCTGTGGGGTCTCTCGGGTGCTTCAGAGCTGAAGGTGTGTCTGTGGGCTCTCTCAGGTGCTTCAGAGCTGAAGGTGTGTCCGTGGGGTCTCTCAGGTGCTTCAGAGCTGAAGGTGTGTCCGTGGGGCCTCTCAGGTGCTTCAGAGCTGAAGGTGTGTCCGTGGGGCCTCTCAGGTGCTTCAGAGCTGAAGGTGTGTCCGTGGGGCCTCTCAGGTGCTTCAGAGCTGAAGGTGTGTCTGTGGGGTCTCTCAGGTGCTTCAGAGCTGAAGGTGTGTCCGTGGGGCCTCTCAGGTGCTTCAGAGCTGAAGGTGTGTCCGTGGGGTCTCTCAGGTGCTTCAGAGCTGAAGGTGTGTCCGTGGGCTCTCTCAGGTGCTTCAGAGCTGAAGGTGTGTCTGTGGGGTCTCTCAGGTGCTTCAGAGCTGAAGGTGTGTCTGTGGGCTCTCTCAGGTGCTTCAGAGCTGAAGGTGTGTCCGTGGGGCCTCTCGGGTGCTTCAGAGCTGAAGGTGTGTCTGTGGGGTCTCTCGGGTGCTTCAGAGCTTAAGGTGTGTCCGTGGGGTCTCTCAGGTGCTTCAGAGCTGAAGGTGTGTCTGTGGGGTCTCTCGGGTGCTTCAGAGCTGAAGGTGTGTCCGTGGGGCCTCTCCGGTGCTTCAGAGCTGAAGGTGTGTCTGTGGGGTCTCTCGGGTGCTTCAGAGCTGAAGGTGTGTCTGTGGGCTCTCTCAGGTGCTTCAGAGCTGAAGGTGTGTCTGTGGGGTCTCTCAGGTGCTTCAGAGCTGAAGGTGTGTCTGTGGGGTCTCTCAGGTGCTTCAGAGCTGAAGGTGTGTCCGTGGGGCCTCTCAGGTGCTTCAGAGCTGAAGGTGTGTCCGTGGGGTCTCTCAGGTGCTTCAGAGCTGAAGGTGTGTCCGTGGGGTCTCTCAGGTGCTTCAGAGCTGAAGGTGTGTCCGTGGGGTCTCTCAGGTGCTTCAGAGCTGAAGGTGTGTCCGTGGGGCCTCTCAGGTGCTTCAGAGCTGAAGGTGTGTCCGTGGGGCCTCTCAGGTGCTTCAGAGCTGAAGGTGTGTCCGTGGGGCCTCTCAGGTGCTTCAGAGCTGAAGGTGTGTCCGTGGGGCCTCTCAGGTGCTTCAGAGCTGAAGGTGTGTCTGTGGGGTCTCTCGGGTGCTTCAGAGCTGGAGGTGTGTCTGTGGGGTCTCTCGGGTGCTTCAGAGCTGGAGGTGTGTCTGTGGGGTCTCTCGGGTGCTTCAGAGCTGGAGGTGTGTCTGTGGGCTCTCTCAGGTGCTTCAGAGCTGGAGGTGTGTCTGTGGGGTCTCTCGGGTGCTTCAGAGCTGGAGGTGTGTCTGTGGGCTCTCTCAGGTGCTTCAGAGCTGGAGGTGTGTCTGTGGGGTCTCTCAGGTGCTTCAGAGCTGGAGGTGTGTCTGTGGGGTCTCTCAGGTGCTTCAGAGCTGGAGGTGTGTCTGTGGGGTCTCTCAGGTGCTTCAGAGCTGGAGGTGTGTCTGTGGGGCCTCTCAGGTGCTTCAGAGCTGGAGGTGTGTCTGTGGGCTCTCTCAGGTGCTTCAGAGCTGGAGGTGTGTCTGTGGGCTCTCTCAGGTGCTTCAGAGCTGGAGGTGTGTCTGTGGGGTCTCTCAGGTGCTTCAGAGCTGAAGGTGTGAACACAGTGAGTCCGTGTGACGCACACCTGCTGCACGGAGCCAGGGCGTTGCTTCTGAAGGACACGGAGCCAGGGCTTTGCTTCTGAAGGAGAGTGCTGCAAAGCGTTCTGCTCTCAGTCCCGCTGAATGGCTTTCTCTCCAGATGACCTGATGTGTGTGAGAGTCAACATCAGGAGGTCTAAGTCCTCAATACACATTTCACTGCAGAGGCAGAGAGGGTGTTCTGTCATCTCTGACGTTTCAACGTTAAGACCTGAGTACTTCTACTTTCACTCAGATACACGACCTGAGTACTTCTACTTTTACTCAAGTACAAAACCTGAGTACTTCTACTTTTACTCAACTACAAGATCTTAGTACTTCTACTTTTACTCAAGTACAAAACCTGAGTACTTCTACTTTTACTCAAGCACAAGATCTGAGTACTTCTACTTTTACTCAAGTACAAGACCTGAGTACTTCTACTTTTATTCAAGTACAATACCTGAGTACTTCTACTTTTACTCAAGTACACATCTGAGTACTTCTACTTTTACTCAACTACATGACCTGAGTACTTCTACTTTTACTTTTACTCAAGTAGAAGACCTGAGTACTTCTACTTTTACTCAAGTACACGACCTGAGTACTTCTACTTTTACTCAAGTACAAGATCTGAGTACTCCTACTTTTACTCAAGTACAAGACCTGAGTACTTTTACTCAAGTACAAGACCTGAGTACTTCTACTTTTACTCAAGTAGAAGACCTGAGTACTTCTACTTTTACTCAAGTAGAAGACCTGAGTACTTCTACTTATACTCAAGTACACGACCTGAGTACTTCTACTTTTACTCAAGTACAAGATCTGAGTACTCCTACTTTTACTCAAGTACAAGACCTGAGTACTTCTACTTTTACTCAAGTACAAGACCTGAGTACTTCTACTTTTACTCAAGTAGAAGACCTGAGTACTTCTACTTGTACTCAAGTACACGACCTGAGTACTTCTCCCCCTCTGATTGGCTGCTATCATGTTCTAACGATGGGAAATCAAAGTGTTTGTTCATATCAACACGGATTTGAACCAGCACTGAATTTATTGGACGAGGTTTTCTATCACCTCTCCTGTCCTCTTTGATGTCCTCTAAAGTCCTCCTGCCTCCATGTGTCTTCAGCTGTGTCCCCTCTCAGGTAGTGTCTCTGAGCGGCAGGCGGTGTGTTGCCTCGCAGGCTGAAGCAGATTAGACAGAATCCCTTCCTGGCAGAAGCTGCTCTGAGTCAGCGTTCACATCGCTGCCGTCACACGCCTCTGATTCCTCACCTCCATTCTTCTGCCATCTCCGTCTGCTGACGCAGGGTTTCACCTTTCCTCGGTTTTAGTGAGATACGTGTGGAACCGTGTGCAGGGAGGACGTTTGTCTCCATTACTGTGATGCACCTGGTAACATGTCCTATGTAACGGATTGCATTTATTTTACGTGACAAATACGATGCAAACGCACTACAATGGACTAAAGTGCGTCACTCTTTAGTGTCCCCTGGTCTCACAGCTGTGTGCGTCACTCTTTAGTGTCCCCTGGTCTCCCAGCTGTGTGCGTCACTCTTTAGTGTCCCCTGGTCTCCAGCTGTGTGCGTCACTCTTTAGTGTCCCCTGGTCTCCCAGCTGTGTACGTCACTCTTTAGTGTCCCCTGGTCTCCCAGCTGTGTGCTACACTCTTTAGTGTCCCCTGGTCTCCCAGCTGTGTGCGTCACTCTTTAGTGTCCCCTGGTCTCCCAGCTGTGTGCGTCACTCTTTAGTGTCCCCTGGTCTCCAGTTGTGTGCGTCACTCTTTAGTGTCCCCTGGTCTCCCAGCTGTGTACGTCACTCTTTAGTGTCCCCTGGTCTCCCAGCTGTGTGCTACACTCTTTAGTGTCCCCTGGTCTCCCAGCTGTGTGCGTCACTCTTTAGTGTCCCCTGGTCTCCCAGCTGTGTGCGTCACTCTTTAGTGTCCCCTGGTCTCCCAGCTGTGTGCTACACTCTTTAGTGTCCCCTGGTCTCCAGTTGTGTGCGTCACTCTTTAGTGTCCCCTGGTCTCCAGTTGTGTGCGTCACTCTTTAGTGTCCCCTGGTCTCCCAGCTGTGTGCGTCACTCTTTAGTGTCCCCTGGTCTCCCAGCTGTGTGCGTCACTCTTTAGTGTCCCCTGGTCTCCCAGCTGTGTGCTACACTCTTTAGTGTCCCCTGGTCTCCCAGCTGTGTGCTACACTCTTTAGTGTCCCCATGTCTCCCAGCTGTGTGCGTCACTCTTTAGTGTCCCCTGGTCTCCCAGCTGTGTGAGTCACTCTTTAGTGTTCCCTGGTCTCCAGCTGTGTGCGTCACTATTTAGTGTCCCCTGGTCTCCCAGCTGTGTGTGTCACTCTTTAGTGTCCCCTGGTCTCCCAGCTGTGTGCTACACTCTTTAGTGTCCCCTGGTCTCCCAGCTGTGTGCGTCACTCTTTAGTGTCCCCTGGTCTCCCAGCTGTGTGAGTCACTCTTTAGTGTCCCCTGGTCTCCAGTTGTGTGCGTCACTCTTTAGTGTCCCCTGGTCTCCCAGCTGTGTGTGTCACTCTTTAGTGTCCCCTGGTCTCCCAGCTGTGTGCGTCACTCTTTAGTGTCCCCTGGTCTCCCAGCTGTGTGAGTCACTCTTTAGTGTCCCCTGGTCTCCAGTTGTGTGCGTCACTCTTTAGTGTCCCCTGGTCTCCCAGCTGTGTGTGTCACTCTTTAGTGTCCCCTGATCTCCCAGCTGTGTGCGTCACTCTTTAGTGTCCCCTGGTCTCACAGCTGTGTGCTACACTCTTTAGTGTCCCCTGGTCTCCAGTTGTGTGCATCACTCTTTAGTGTCCCCTGGTCTCCCAGCTGTGTGCGTCACTCTTTAGTGTCCCCTGGTCTCCAGTTGTGTGCGTCACTCTTTAGTGTCCCCTGGTCTCCAGTTGTGTGCGTCACTCTTTAGTGTCCCCTGGTCTCCCAGCTGTGTGCGTCACTCTTTAGTGTCCCCTGGTCTCCCAGCTGTGTGCGTCACTCTTTAGTGTCCCCTGGTCTCCTAGCTGTGTGCGTCACTCTTTAGTGTCCCCTGGTCTCCCAGCTGTGTGCGTCACTCTTTAGTGTCCCCTGGTCTCCCAGCTGTGTGCGTCACTCTTTAGTGTCCCCTGGTCTCCCAGCTGTGTGCGTCACTCTTTAGTGTCCCCTGGTCTCCCAGCTGTGTGCGTCACTCTTTAGTGTCCCCTGGTCTCCCAGCTGTGTGCGTCACTCTTTAGTGTCCCCTGGTCTCCCAGCTGTGTGCGTCACTCTTTAGTGTCCCCTGGTCTCCCAGCTGTGTGCGTCACTCTTTAGTGTCCCCTGGTCTCCCAGCTGTGTGCGTCACTCTTTAGTGTCCCCTGGTCTCCCAGCTGTGTGCGTCACTCTTTAGTGTCCCCTGGTCTCCCAGCTGTGTGCGTCACTCTTTAGTGTCCCCTGGTCTCCCAGCTATGTGCGTCACTCTTTAGTGTCCCCTGGTCTCCCAGCTGTGTGCGTCACTCTTTAGTGTCCCCTGGTCTCCTAGCTGTGTGCGTCACTCTTTAGTGTCCCCTGGTCTCCAGCTGTGTGCGTCACTCTTTAGTGTTCCCTGGTCTCCAGCTGTGTGCGTCACTATTTAGTGTCCCCTGGTCTCCCAGCTGTGTGTGTCACTCTTTAGTGTCCCCTGGTCTCCCAGCTGTGTGCTACACTCTTTAGTGTCCCCTGGTCTCCCAGCTGTGTGCGTCACTCTTTAGTGTCCCCTGGTCTCCCAGCTGTGTGAGTCACTCTTTAGTGTCCCCTGGTCTCCAGTTGTGTGCGTCACTCTTTAGTGTCCCCTGGTCTCCCAGCTGTGTGTGTCACTCTTTAGTGTCCCCTGGTCTCCCAGCTGTGTGCGTCACTCTTTAGTGTCCCCTGGTCTCCCAGCTGTGTGAGTCACTCTTTAGTGTCCCCTGGTCTCCAGTTGTGTGCGTCACTCTTTAGTGTCCCCTGGTCTCCCAGCTGTGTGTGTCACTCTTTAGTGTCCCCTGATCTCCCAGCTGTGTGCGTCACTCTTTAGTGTCCCCTGGTCTCACAGCTGTGTGCTACACTCTTTAGTGTCCCCTGGTCTCCAGTTGTGTGCATCACTCTTTAGTGTCCCCTGGTCTCCCAGCTGTGTGCGTCACTCTTTAGTGTCCCCTGGTCTCCAGTTGTGTGCGTCACTCTTTAGTGTCCCCTGGTCTCCAGTTGTGTGCGTCACTCTTTAGTGTCCCCTGGTCTCCCAGCTGTGTGCGTCACTCTTTAGTGTCCCCTGGTCTCCCAGCTGTGTGCGTCACTCTTTAGTGTCCCCTGGTCTCCTAGCTGTGTGCGTCACTCTTTAGTGTCCCCTGGTCTCCCAGCTGTGTGCGTCACTCTTTAGTGTCCCCTGGTCTCCCAGCTGTGTGCGTCACTCTTTAGTGTCCCCTGGTCTCCCAGCTGTGTGCGTCACTCTTTAGTGTCCCCTGGTCTCCCAGCTGTGTGCGTCACTCTTTAGTGTCCCCTGGTCTCCTAGCTGTGTGCGTCACTCTTTAGTGTCCCCTGGTCTCCTAGCTGTGTGCGTCACTCTTTAGTGTCCCCTGGTCTCCCAGCTGTGTGCGTCACTCTTTAGTGTCCCCTGGTCTCCCAGCTGTGTGCGTCACTCTTTAGTGTCCCCTGGTCTCCCAGCTGTGTGCGTCACTCTTTAGTGTCCCCTGGTCTCCCAGCTGTGTGCGTCACTCTTTAGTGTCCCCTGGTCTCCCAGCTGTGTGCGTCACTCTTTAGTGTCCCCTGGTCTCCCAGCTGTGTGCGTCACTCTTTAGTGTCCCCTGGTCTCCCAGCTGTGTGCGTCACTCTTTAGTGTCCCCTGGTCTCCCAGCTGTGTGCGTCACTCTTTAGTGTCCCCTGGTCTCCCAGCTGTGTGCGTCACTCTTTAGTGTCCCTTGGTCTCCCAGCTATGTGCGTCACTCTTTAGTGTCCCCTGGTCTCCCAGCTGTGTGCGTCACTCTTTAGTGTCCCCTGGTCTCCTAGCTGTGTGCGTCACTCTTTAGTGTCCCCTGGTCTCCCAGCTGTGTGCGTCACTCTTTAGTGTCCCCTGGTCTCCCAGCTGTGTGCGTCACTTTTTAGTTTCATATATATTCATAACGTCTCACAGAACTGAATACATGATGTTGTATATGATTTGTGCACTTTCTATTCGTACATCATTTCTAATTTGCTTTCACCACCAACTCGAGCTGCAAAAAAAAAAATGCAGTTTTCATGAATTGACTGTGCAGCAGCATGTGTTAATGTGTCATTAATATTTATGTGTAAACATGTATCATTAAAGTATGTCAATAATCCACATTATGGCACACTTGCATAAACAACATTTCTATCGGAAAACGTCTGTTTTTTAGCTTGGACGACATGCTGTTCTGCGTTAAGACAAGAACGCATCAATCTAACACCTAAGGGTGAAGTTAAAAAAGATATTCCTCCAAATGATTACTCCAAATAGAGTGTGTGTGTGTGTGTGTGTGTGTGTGTGTGTGTGTGTGTGTGTGTGTGTGTGTGTGTGTGTGTGTGTGTGTGTGTGTGTGTGTGTGTGTGTGTGTGTGTGTGTGTGTGTGTGTGTGTGTGTGTGTGTGTGTGTGTGTGTCCTGAATATTGACTGCAGCTCTCCTCTCCCGTGGCTCACCCCGCTAAATATCACCTGTCAATCAACATTTATAAGACAGTGCCCTTCAAGTGGCTCTGTGGGAATGTGTGTGTGTGTGTGTGTGTGTGTGTGTGTGTGTGTGTGTGTGTGTGTGTGTGTGTGTGTGTGTGTGTGTGTGTGTGTGTGTGTGTGTGTGTGTGTGTGTGTGTGTGTGTGTGTGTGTGTGTGTGTGTGTGTGTGTGTGTGTGTGTGTGTCAGCCTTAACAGACGGTTGGTAATGATCCTGCAGGACAAAGGGAGACGAGGCCGGCTTAAAATACTGAAATACTTGAAATGTCAGCCGTGTCACGTCACCTCCGGTT
Source organism: Pseudochaenichthys georgianus (assembly GCF_902827115.2). Taxonomy (NCBI): domain Eukaryota; kingdom Metazoa; phylum Chordata; class Actinopteri; order Perciformes; family Channichthyidae; genus Pseudochaenichthys; species Pseudochaenichthys georgianus. The sequence goes on along the minus strand of NW_027262015.1, from coordinate 4,607 downwards.
TGCTCGGACTTCTCTCCCAGGTGGTAACGACTTTTCGGAGGAGAAGAAATAGCCTAGTGTGGGAAATAAAGGGCTTTAAATATAATAAGAGTTATATAATCAGACGGCAACCTCCAGGTTTGCAAAGTAAAGTCAATGTTGAAGTGCCTTAACTCCTTAAAACTCTGTGAAGTCCAGCAGGAGAGACTGGTTGCATAAAGAAGTCATATTATATTCACCTGATTTTTCCCTCTAGTACAGCTCTTACAAAATGCCTTTTTTCTATGTTCAAACTTAACTGAAACTAAGCATTTAAAGGTAACATTTAAAGGAAGATTAGCATCGTATGTTGTTCAGTTTTAGAGCCAAAGTGTGTTAAGTTAGCGACCAGATTTATCAACCTCTACTCACTAAATAAACAGTTTTCAATTATTTATTTTTAAACTGTTGTTACGTTTTACAACATTTTCACATGATCAGGTCACCATTTAGAATCCCAACATGTGATACGTTGGTTAAAAAAATGCATATTTGGGAATTTACGCCCTTCTGCTGGCCTGATCGGAATACAAACATCACATGTTGAGAATGTTTTTATAATTACTCTCACTATCAGGAGGGTAAACACAGATCTGGATTTCAAGTGTTTAACTATTAATTATTTAATAAATGATGAGATTCACCAAATGACAATAGCTAGCTTACTAGTTTCTATACAAAGCTAACGGTAGCTTGTTAAGGGAATAGCTAACGCTGGCTACTTAGTTAGATAGCTAATGAATAAATAGCTTGTTTGATAGGCCACATAGCTCAAGTTCGTAAGCTAGTTAGATAGCTAACGCTTGCTAGGTAGTTAGATAGATAGCTAGTTAACTACACTGAACAAAAATATAAACGCAACACTTTTGTTTTTGCTCCTATTTTTTATGAGATGAACTCAAAGATCTAAAACATGTTCTATAAACACAAAAGAACCATTTCTCTCAAATATTGTTCACAAATCTGAAACAATCTGTGATAGTGAGCACTTCTCCTTTGCCGAGATAATCCATCCCACCTCACAGGTGTGGCATATCAAGATGCTGATTAGACAGCATGGTTATTGCACAGGTGTGCCTTAGGCTGGCCACAATAAAAGGCCACTCTGAAACGTTGTCACAATTCACATGTTAGGTCACGTTGGTAGTTTTGTCTGTGTTGGTGTTGTTCTTGTCTTTGGGTTTCCTGTCTTATTGTGTTAAGTGTTCACCCCCGTTTCCTGCCTGTCTGCTTTCTGTCTGTTTCCCTCCCTGATTACCCGATTGTGTTCACCTGTTGTCCTTGTGTTTCTCCTCCCCTGCCCGGCTGTTTCTCGTTGTCATGATTACCCCTTTTTGTATTTAGTCTTGTCTCTGTCTGTGTTCAGTGTTGGGTCATTGTTTGTTGGTGACGGAGTTCACCGGAGAGTGTTCTGTTCTGTATCCTTGGAATAAAGGGTTTCTCAAGAGTTATCTGCATTTGGGTCCTGCTTCCTTCACTCATCCGTAAAGTACAAGTTAACATGCTTGAGGAATGACTTTCGATATGCCTCCAGTACGGAAGAGAGGCAGTCAGTTATTTCTGCGGCACGCCAGGAGGTAACCTCAAGGCCCTGGTTGAGGGAGTTGCTCCCCGAGTGGGTGGAGGACTTTTTGGGCAGCGTTGAGGTCAAACCTTTTTCCCGGCCTGCTAGCTCCAGGCATGCTAGTCCCCTACCTCCCAATTCCCAACCTGACACCATACGTCTCGGCGTGTTCCGTCTGGAGTCAACCTCTGCTTCTTCCCCAGTTCCTGCTCCTGTTCTGGAGTCATGTGCTGGAAGTCGTCAGGCTTATGGAGGCCCACGGAGTATTCAGGCGGCTGCTAAGAAGAGTCGTCGCAAGGCCAGACAAGGAGCACGGGCCCCAGCAGCCATGGTTCCAGTCCCAGTACGGGCCCCAGCAGCCATGGTTCCAGTTCCAGTACGGGCCCCAGCAGCCATGGTTCCAGTCCCGGTACGGGCCCCAGCAGCCATGGTTCCAGTCCCAGTACGGGCCCCAGCAGCCATGGTTCCAGTCCCAGTACGGGCCCCAGCTGCCATGGTCCCAGTCCCAGTACGGGCCCCAGCAGCCATGGTTCCAGTTCCGGTCCCAGCAGCCATGGTTCCTGCCCCAGTGCAGGCTCCCGCAGCCATGTTTCCGGCTCCAGGGCCGGCCCCAGCGGCTATGGTCCCGGCTCTGGGAGCGCCCTATACGGCCGTGTTTCCGGCGTCGAAGCTAGAGCTTATAGACAGGCTTCTGGCTTCAGCAGCCATGTTTCTGGCGGCTATTCCGGTCCCTGCAGCCAGGGTTTCGGCCCCAGTTCTGGTCCCAGCAGCCATGGTCCCGACCCCAGCTGCCTTGGTTCCAGACCCGGATCTGGTCCCGGCTGCCACGGTCCCATCTCGGGTTCCCTCCTCTGGTTCCTCCTCGAGTCCCCTCTTTGGTTTCCCTCTCGAGTTCCCTCTCGAGTTCCCTTCTCTAGTCCCTCCTCTAGTCCCCTCTTTAGTCTCTGTTCGAGTCCCCTCTCTGTTTCCATCTCCAGTTCCCTCTCGAGTTCCCTCCTTTAGTCCCTCCTCGAGTCCCCTCTCTAGTTTCCCTCTCGAGTTCCCTTCTCTAGTTACTCATCTAGTCCCTCCTCTAGTCCCTCCTCTAGTCCCTCCTCTAGTCCCCTCTTTAGTCTCTGTTCGAGTCCCCTCTCTGTTTCCATCTCAAGTTCCCTCTCCAGTTCCCCCTCGAGTCCCTTCTCGAGTTCCCTCCTTTAGTCCCTCCTTTAGGCCCTCCTCTAGTTCTCCTCTAGTCCCCTCTGTAGTCCCTTCTCGAGTCCCCTCTCTGTTTCCATCTCCAGTTCCCTCTCGAGTTCCCTCCTTTAGTCCCTCCTCGAGTACTCATCTAGTCCCTCCTCTAGTCTCTCCTCTAGTCCCCTCTTTAGTCTCTGTTCGAGTCCCCTCTCTGTTTCCATCTCAAGTTCCCTCTCCAGTTCCCCCTCGAGTCCCCCCTCGAGTTCCCTCCTTTAGTCCCTCCTTTAGGCCCTCCTTTAGGCCCTCTAGTCCCTCCTCGAGTCCCCTCTCTAGTTCCCCTCTCGAGTTCCCTTCCCTAGTTACTCCTCTAGTCCCCTCTGTAGTCCCTTCTCGAGTTCCCTCTCTGTTTCCATCTCGAGTCCCCTCTCCAGTTCCCCCTCGAGTCCCCTCTCGAGTTCCCTCTCGAGTTCCCTCCTCTGGTCCCTCCTCTGGTCCCTCCTCGAGTCCCCTCTCTAGTTCCCCTCTCAAATCCCCTCTCGTGTTCCCTTCTCTAGTCCCCTCTGGAGTCCCCACTCCAGTCTCCTCTCGAGCCCCCTCTCAAGTCTCCGCTCGAGTTCCCTCTCCATTCCCTATTCAAGCCCCTACGCAAGTGTCGTTGGAGGTCCCGCCGTCTACTCCCCTGCCGGGGGTCCTGCCAACCCTGTGTCCTGTGCCGTTGGAGGTCCCGCCGTCTACTCCCCTGCCGGGGGTCCTGCCAACCCTGTGTCCTGTGCCGTTGGAGGTCCCGCCGTCTACTCCCCTGCCGGGGGTCCTGCCAACCCTGTGTCCTGTGCCGTTGGAGGTCCCGCCGTCTACTCCCCTGCCGGGGGTCCTGCCAATCCTGTGTCCTGTGTCGTTGGAGGTCCCGCCGTCTACTCCCCTGCCGGGGGTCCTGCCAACCCTTTCTCCTGTCCCGTTGGAGGTCCTGCAGAATACTCTTCTGCCGGGGGTCCTGCCAACCCTTTCTCCTGTCCCGTTGGAGGTCCCGCCGTCTACTCCCCTGCCGGGGGTCCTGCCAGCCCTGTGTCCTGTGCCGTTGGAGGTCCCGCCGTCTACTCCCCTGCCGGGGGTCCTGCCAACCCTGTGTCCTGTGTCGTTGGAGGTCCCGTCGTCTACTCCCCTGCCGGGGGTCCTGCCAGCTCTGTGTCCTGTGCCGTTGGAGGTCCCGCCGTCTACTCCCCTGCCGGGGGTCCTGCCAGCTCTGTGTCCTGTGCCGTTGGAGGTCCCGCCATCTACTCCCCTGCCGGGGGTCCTGCCAACCCTGTGTCCTGTGCCGTTGGAGGTCCCGCAGAATACTCCCCTGCCGGGGGTCCTGCCAACCCTGTGTCCTGTGCCGTTGGAGGTCCCGCCGTCTACTCCCCTGCCAGGGGTCCTGCCAACCCTGTGTCCTGTGTCGTTGGAGGTCCCGCCGTCTACTCCCCTGCCGGGGGTCCTGCCAACATTTTCTCCTGTCCCGTGGGAGGTCCCGCAGAAGACTCTTCTGCCGGGGGTCCTGCCAACCCTATATCCCGTGCCGTTGGAGGTGCTACCGGGGGCCCTGCCAGCCCCATGTCCATCACCGGTCTCGCCGGGGTTCCTGCCAACTCCTGGTCCTTTTCCGTGGGGGATCCTGCCGAAGCCTGTCCGACCGGCTCCGGTTTCTGTCCGGCCGACACCGGGTCCTGCCCGATCTCCGGAACGGGCCCATCAGCGCTTTCCTGCCCGGCCTCCTGATCCTGTCCGGTCGACACCGGCTCGAGCCCGGCCCCCTGAGAGCCGCGGTCTTCGCCCTCGAGCCCGGCCCCCTGAGAGCCGCGGTCTTCGCCCTCGAGCC
>NW_027262014.1:0-49564 GCF_902827115.2 Pseudochaenichthys georgianus | reverse complement strand
CAAATGTAAAAAATAAGTGTTCATTTTAATAATCACAACCTGCCTGTTACCTGTTAGCAGAGACCTGGATTTTAATACGAGTACATTACATAATAAATCAAGAAGAAGTGGAGGCTGAGCTTTCAGTGCCATGTTTAGGATTGGTGCTGAAACTCTAACTGAAATGATCTAAAGGGTCAGGCTTTTAAAGCTCCCCCTTTCACTGTGTGTGTGAGGCTTATTATGAATACTGCTGACCTGTATTACGTTTAGTTTTGGTACTTAGTAAGTATGTGTTGATGCTAATACTCGTACCTGTTTCTACTTCTTAGTATTTGTAATATTAGTACTTTATACCGACTTCCTCCATCGCTGGCTGTGTCCGTGTTGGTACTCTAAAGACTAAAGAGAGCTCATTAAGAGTGTGTGTGTGTGTGTGTGTGTGTGTGTGTGTGTGTGTGTCTGCTCAGAGTTAATTAAGCGTCTCTCCTCCAATCACAGCGTCTTCAGCAAGACACTTAACGAGGCGCTCACAGCTCGTTAAATAATTAATAACAGCTCATCAATATTCCATCTGCTGAGCAGCTGCAGTGGGAGGAAGAGGGGGAGGAGGAAGAGGAGGAGGAAGAGGAGGAGGAGGAGGAAGAGGAGGAGGAGGAGGTGTTTAGATGTCGGAGCAAAGAGACGAACCTCCTTCAGTCTGTTGAGAACAAGGAGAAGGAGGTTCACATGTTTCAACATCTGTCGCTGCGCTGCGTTCAGGGTCAATCTGGGAGAGTGGGAACTTGGAGAGGGAGGGGCATTTCAGTCGGATTAAACTGGGTTTTAATCTATATTAGGTTTCCATGTGTAGAGTTGATGTGCTGCTATTTATATATCTATGTGTAAATCTGTTGCGCACCAGCTGTGAAAACACATTTCCCCCTATAGGTCAATTAATCATAATCTAAACCCCTCACTCTCACAGATGCTTATCTCCTCACATAGACAAACACATGCATTATATAATCGCACAGTATCTCTGCAAACACACATCTTCAAATATCTCAAAGAATTCAACAAAATACTACCAGATGTAACACTGCACAGCCGAAATGCGTTTAAACATTATTATTATTATCATGTAATGTAATCTATACATTACATGTGTGTTGCCTAACTCTCTCTTCTAAATAAACGTAATCACCTTAAATCAGAAATACCGAACATATGTTTAAAACAAAGGATTTCTTTTGTTGTTTTTTTAAGTACTTTTTACACATTTTATTATTTAATTATATATTTTAAAACATTTTTAATAATATTTATATTTAATTTTTTACACAATATTGTATTTTTATTTAAAATATATTTTTATTATTTGTTAAATATTTGCAATTACTTTCCTTTTTTTGGTTTAACCCTCCTATTTCATTTAACACCCTTTCAAACAGTACATATCAGAGTACTGGTACACGTGAACAACTGCAGTAAATATACAAAGAATAGACACTGAACATGTATTGCGTGTGCCAGGTGTGATCCATGTGGGGGGATGGGCACATAAGAGCGGGACGGACACATCTAGTGTGTGTGTGTGTGTGTGTGTGTGTGTGTGTGTGTGTGTGTGTGTGTGTGTGTGTGTGTGTGTGTGTGTGTGTGTGTGTGTGTGTGTGTGTGTCATGTTTTATAGATTTTAAACACTGCTTTTACAGTTTCTATAATTGTATTTTATTAATTTCATCTAGCATTACTATACTTGTGGGGACCTAAATCTGTTTATATAGTCACGTGTGGGGACTGGCTTCCCTTATGGGGACAAATTGGAGGTCCCCAGTGCTTATGTCCCCCCACACCTTCCAGACAAAACGATTTACTCTAAGTTACGGGAATCTCTCTCTTTCTCGCGCTCACAGGTGCGAGCTCTGTGCCCCTCGAGAAAGAAATGCCCCTCCCTCCCTGTCTCTCATGCAGTTATATTTGTGCCTTGCTCATATTTGACTAATTGACACATTGATTTTCTGTCGGAGAGGCTCTGGACAAATGTTTTGAACCAGAGATAGAGGACGATGTCTCAGAAATGGAAGACAACAGCGACTATGAGCCTAACCAACAGTCAACAGACCAGGAAGCGGCCCCTGAGGGAGAGGAGCCCTGAGGGAGAGGCCCTTGAGGGAGAGGAGCCCTGAGGGAGAGGAGCCCTGAGGGAGAGGCCCCTGAGGGAGAGGCCCCTGAGGGAGAGGAGCCCTGAGGGAGAGGAGCCCTGAGGGAGAGGAGCCCTGAGGGAGAGGCCCCTGAGGGAGAGGAGCCCTGAGGGAGAAGCCCCTGAGGGAGAAGCCCCTGAGGGAGAGGCCCCTGAGGGAGAGGAGCCCTGAGGGAGAGGAGCCCTGAGGGAGAGGAGCCCTGAGGGAGAGGCCCCTGAGGGAGAGGAGCCCTGAGGGAGAAGCCCCTGAGGGAGAGGCCCCTGAGGGAGAGGAGCCCTGAGGGAGAGGAGCCCTGAGGGAGAGGAACCCTGAGGAAGAGGCCCCTGAGGGAGAGGAGCCCTGAGGGAGAGGAGCCCTGAGGGAGAGGCCCCTGAGGGAGAGGAGCCCTGAGGGAGAGGAGCCCTGAGGGAGAGGAGCCCTGAGGGAGAGGCCCCTGAGGGAGAGGCCCCTGAGGGAGAGGCCCCATGAGGGAGAGGCCCCTGAGGGAGAGGCCCCTGAGGGAGAGGCCCCTGAGGGAGAGGAGCCCTGAGGGAGAGGCCCCTGAGGGAGAGGAGCCCTGAGGGAGAGGAGCCCTGAGGGAGAGGCCCTTGAGGGAGAGGAGCCCTGAGGGAGAGGCCCCTGAGGGAGAGGAGCCCTGAGGGAGAGGAACCCTGAGGGAGAGGAACCCTGAGGGAGAGGAGCCCTGAGGGAGAGGAGCCCTGAGGGAGAGGAACCCTGAATATGTATTTGTCTCTAAATGTTCTTTGAGGAAAACTCTGAACAGTATCAGTGTCTTATTTTATATTCATCACAGTGAATGCTGAACTTGACGGGCCCACCGGTGGGTCCGGACCATATATAGTACATCAAGTTGAGAGTACACAATGAAACACTGACTTGCTTGTATCAAATCAATACACCCCAAACATCATTGGAACGGGAAGAATCTCAGCTACAACACTAACTAAAGCATTTCCATCTCCAGTAAACACAGCCTACATGGCAAGCATTTTTATAATATACAGTAATGTACAGTAAGCACTATCTTTGAACTTACTGAAAAATGATAACATGAAATTCACCCCTGGTGCGATTCTGTCTGTCACCCCTTGATTCCACTTGCTTTGACGGTTCAAATGAGAAGTCAGCCATCAACATTGGATCAGGGCTTCCAGAGATATCACAGTGCAAAACACACCGAAAATAGTATGGGAAGGGGGGTGTGACCGAACGCAAGAGAAGGGTTGAATATTGTATAAACACACTTTACGCAGATATCGAAAAGAACCACTCAGATATTTTAAGATAACGTGAAAAATCACAGTTTTCCCAACCGTTAAGTCGAGATTTTTTGTAAATTAGTCGAAACACTGTGCTTAAAAAACATCTTCCAAATATTGTTTTCATTTTTTAAACCTGCTTTGACTTTGGAAATATAGCTCAGGTGACAAAAAGGATGTTGTTAAAAATAGAATTGAAATCTGTGTCTAAAATCTCTTGAAGTGGTTGAGGTTAGATTTACTCTGAACATTTCCCATGATGCTTTGAGAGAAGCTCTGTCTGAAGTCACGTGCACACCGATGGACACGTGCACGCTCCTTCAGGGAGGACAGCAGGTAGATTAGTGTGTGTGTGTGTGTGTGTGTGTGTGTGTGTGTGTGTGTGTGTGTGTGTGTGTGTGTGTGTGTGTGTGTGTGTGTGTGTGTGTGTGTGTGTGTCCGACCGGCCAGCTGTGCAGATGCTCCACTCAGTCTGATTCTGACACTGTTTCAAAAGCTTTTATTTTTTAAATTACAGGACATTTAACCAAAATAATAATATTATCCGTCCACTTTCTTTTAATTTCCCAAAATAACACAAAAAACGTAATTCTACTAAGAACATTGGCGCGTCGCTTGTATTTTTGTTTCCTTTAATCTATTCACAGTCGGTCCAAATGGAACATTAAGAATGATAAATAATGTTCTACTGATGTAAAATAATATAATTAAATATCATATGTAGATGTGCTGACTGTTCATCATCACGACTATCGGCTGCAAATTTATGAATGAGTTCAGACTCGAACACTGGATGGAGATTGTGTCAGCCAATCACAGAGCAGCTCAGAGGTCGCTCCAGACTACTGTGTCACTTCCTGGCAGGTTGCCATGGCAGCAGAGGCAAGGTGGCTGTGTGTGTGTGTGTGTGTGTGTGTGTGTGTGTGTGTGTGTGTGTGTGTGTGTGTGTGTGTGTGTGTGTGTGTGTGTGTGTGTGTGTGTGTGTGTGTGTGTGTGTGTGTGTGTGTGTGTGTGTGTGTGACTTTGATTTGACTATACTGGTCCCTCGGGGTTCCTGCTCGCGCACAGTGTTGCTGGTGTGTGTGATGACGGGTGCTGCAACAAGAGCTAATGAGCTGTGTGAAGATGTACTGTGTGTGTGTGTGTGTGTGTGTGTGTGTGTGTGTGTGTGTGTGTGTGTGTGTGTGTGTGTGTGTGTGTGTGTGTGTGTGTGTGTGTGTGTGTGTGTGTGCGCGCGTGCACTGAAGTCGACTCTGAGGTTAACCCTCGTCTGACTTGAAGCCTCCAAAACACTAAAATGTGCCTTAAAGGGACAGTACACCCCACACAAAATGAATTAAAAATACATATTTTCAATCTAGCTTGATGTGAGTTGCAGAGTTTAGGAGATATCCAAAATGATTCAAAGAGATCACTCAGAAGTTATCAAAAGTTTAAATTCTTCTATATATATTAAACACAATTAAAAACGATTAAACGTGTTCTATAAAATACTCTATCATACAGTTTGACAGTATTACGACAGCATTAGTTGACCGTGAATCCAATGGTAAATGTATCCTGTTTATTATGTGTAATGAAACTTGTACTTTTGACATTATGATTAGCTTTGCACGACATATATAACCTTTAAATCAAGCGTGTATAAATTCTGTGTTTCAGTTAATGACATCACTTCCTGTCTGTTTCCATCCAGCTGTAGATGTGACCCTCTTGAAGGAAACAGTCACCACGATTTAACCAGCACTTCCTGTCTGCTCCGGCCCCAGTGCACCATGGGATTTGCAGTTCTTCTCACTCTCCTCGTCTCCCTGGTAACATCGTCAGTTTGTGACGAAGAGGGCGGGGCCAGTCAAGGTAAAAACATATGAAGACATATGAAGATTTATCTTTTAGCGTTTGTTGACGTCTTGTAGATTGTGTGTGTGTGTGTGTGTGTGTGTGTGTGTGTGTGTGTGTGTGTGTGTGTGTGTGTGTGTGTGTGTGTGTGTGTGTGTGTGTGTGTGTGTGTGTGTGTGTGTGTGTGTGTGTGTGTGTGTGTGTGTGTGTGTGTGTCTTGTTTTACGGTGTGTGAGATGAGCTGTGTGATATGTTTGTTTATTTGACTGTACAGCACTTTTGGTCTGGAGGTTTTAAAATGCTTCATTAATAAAGCTATATTGTAAGGTTTGATGTGTGTGTGTGTGTGTGTGTGTGTGTGTGTGTGTGTGTGTGTGTGTGTGTGTGTGTGTGTGTGTGTCCTGCAGGTGGCGCTGTGCTGTGTCCTCTGCAGTGTGTGTGTGAGACGCGGCCCTGGTACACCCCGCAGAGTGTGTATCACCAGGCCAAGACGGTGGACTGCAATGAACTCCATCTGCACCGTATACCAGCCAACGTCTCCGCGGACACACAGGTGAGGAACACTTTAATCATGACATTCATTAAAGGGGACCTATCAGAAAATAAAACCTCCGTACCCAAATCTCTAAAAACGGGGAACAACGGAGCTGATCCAGATTTGCGTCCGATATGACGTAATATCTGAAATGTGGACCCACGGCCCAATCAGAAAGTTGCTATCAGAAACAATGCCCGACTGTTTTGGACGTAATATGGTCGGTGTTTACATTAGCATCGCTAGCACTCAGAGCTAACCTGTACTGGAGAGCATGTGTGTGAAGAAGCAGGAAGTAGAAAGGAACTCACCTTGTGGTATAACCGGCAAGAGAGAAAGCCTTTGAGCTCCAGACTGTTTCAGAGAGAATCCTTCATGTGGTTTGGAACAGGATGGCGTTTCATCACGGGAGCATTAGGCTGAATCTGCCGTGTAATTCTGATCAGGCATTAGCTCCGCCTCCTCTTTTCAAGCTAAGGACCCCGAATCAGCGTTTCTCTATCAGGGCTGAAACAGAGGGATGTGAAGGATTTCTAAAATGCATGATCTGTTTGGTATTTTGAGCAAAACACATCGTCGACATGTTTAATATATATCTGAGACCCATAATATATGCCTACAAATAATGCCTCTAATAATAACCTTCATTCAATAAATATACCACTATATCCTTTAAACTTCTCCAAGCTGTAGACGTGTTGTTGACGTGTTGTTGTTGACGTGTTCCAGGTGATGCTGCTGCAGAGTAACAACATCTCCACCATCACCACTGAGCTGCAGAGTCTGTACAACCTCACCGAGCTGGACCTGTCTCAGAACCACTTCACACAGGTAACACACACCTTTACTGGTTTGATTGATATAGTTTCACTTGGTCTACCTTTGGTGTGTTTAGCGTAAGTTTCCATCATACGGTACGGCCTGATTCCAAGCAAACTTCCTGCAGTTTTGTCTTCACTATTTGGGTTTATTGTTAAGTGTTAGAGAAACATCCCTGGTCCCAGCTTGAGCTTCAGCCTCAGGATCCATGTGTCTGTGATCCTCTCCAGAAAGGAAGCAGTCATCACATCCAGAGCATCAGCTAGTTCCTGAGCAGTGTCCTTCACACGCTGATATCCAAGAGAGGGAGTCACACAGTCACAAGATGGAGGAACAGAAAGCAGTACTCAATGTTTACTTCAGATTAGCTCCACGTCAGAAATGAGCATGCTTGTCCATCCATCCATCTTCTCCCGCTTATCCGTGGTCGGGTCGCGGGGGTAGCAGTTCCAGCAGAGAGCCCCAAACTTCCTTTTCCCTGGCCACATCAACCAGCTCTGACTGGGGGGTCCCAAGGCGCTCCCAGGCCAGCGAAGAGATATAATCCCTCCACCTGGTCCTAGGTCTACCCCTTGGTCTCTTCCCAGCTGGACGTGCCTGGAACACCTCCCTAGGAAGGCTCCCAGGTGGCATCCTAACTAGGAGCCCGAACCACCTCAACTGGCTCCTTTCGACGCGAAGGAGGAGCGGCTCAACTCCGAGTCCCTCCCGGATGACCGAACTTCTCACCTTATCCCTAAGGGAGACGCCAGCCACCCTGCGGAGAAAACCCATCTCGGCCGCTTGTATCCGCGATCTCGTTCTTTCGGTCATGACCCATCCTTCATGACCATAGGTGAGGGTAGGAACGAAAATGGCCCGGTAGACAGAGAGCTTTGCCTTCTGGCTCAGCTCCCTTTTCGTCACAACGGTGCGGTAAAGCGACTGCAGTACCGCTCCCGCTGCTCCGATTCTCCGGCCCATCTCACGCTCCATTGTTCCCTCACTCGAGGACAAGACCCCGAGATACTTGAACTCCTTCACTTGGGGTATGAGAAACATATAACATGCTTGTCATGTGTCTCTCTCCATAGAGGCTGAATCATCATGTTAATCACATAGCTATCATCTGCCTCAAACAGTCCTGATGCTCTTCCAGGTCATCACACATCCTGTCATGTTCACAGCTACAGTTGATACCTTTGATATCATGTTACTCTCATGTTGGAAGAGGACATTTTCCAACATTAAGTGTATCTGTTGTTCTTAACTGTTGTTTTAATGGATTGAAAGTAATAAAATATACATGAAATATACCACTTAGTCATTAACTTAGGGCTATCAGTTTACAAAATGCATCAACCGTCTGTTAGCCTCCCTCAAGCATTGTGCTGGTTTCTCTGTCTCCAGGTGAGCTCCATGGGCCTGTCCACTCTGGGCCGCCTGGTGACTCTGTACCTGGAGGAGAACCTGATCCAGGAGCTGGAGGACTTCAGTCTGAGGAACCTGTCCAGCCTGGAGGAACTTTACATCAACCACAACCACATCTCCTCCATCGGACCCAAGGCCTTCGCTGGACTCTCCAACCTGCTCAGGTAACTCCTTCTCCTTCTTCTATTTCTAGGTCTTGTTGTTCTTCTTCTTCTTCTTCTTCTTCTTCTTCTTCTTCTTCTTCTTCTTCTTCTTCTTCTTCTTCTTCTTCTTCTTCTTCTTCTTCTTCTATTTCTAGGTCTTCCTCTACCTCTTCTTGTTGTTCTTGTTGTTGTTGTTCTTCTTCTTCTATTTCTAGTTATTGTTGTAGTTGTTGTTGTTGTTCTTCGTCTTCTTCTTCTACTTCTTCTATTTCTAGGTCTTCCTCTACCTCTTCTTGTTGTTGTTGTTGTTGTTGTTGTTGTTGTTCTTGTTGTTGTTGTTGTTCTTCTTCTATTTCTAGTTATTGTTGTAGTTGTTGTTGTTGTTCTTCGTCTTCTTCTTCTACTTCTTCTATTTCTAGGTCTTCCTCTACCTCTTGTTGTTGTTCTTCTTCTTCTATTTCTAGGTCTACCTCTTCTTGTTGTTGGTGTTGTTGTTGTTGTTGTTCTTCTTCTTCTAGTTATTGTTGTTGTTGTTCTTCTTCTTCTTCTTCGTCTTCTTCTTCTTCGTCTTCTTCTTCTTCGTCTTCTTCTTCTTCAACAAGCACCATTTAAAGGAACTCTTGAGGTTATTCTGGTTTTTTTCTGGTCTATGAATTAAATATAATGTTTAAAATAATAATAATAATACATTTTATTTTTATAGCACACTTTAAAAACAACGTCATCTTGTTGTTGTGCTTCACAACTCTGTGAGGAAAAAATACGATCAAATAAAAAGTAATCGAAGTAACATGTCTCGAGGCTTTTCTTAAAAACAGAGTGAAGCAGAGTTCCCTTTGTTACATCCCGTATCGCCGCCTTACGGTCATAGAGACACGATGTACTGACCACAGGCAACACCTACATCAGGGGTGTCTAAACTACGGCCCGGGGGCCAAATGCGGCCCATTTTGAATCGGCCCTCAGCAAATTAAAAAAGTATAATGACTTAAAACGTCTTATCTTATTTTGTTCTTCTTAAATATATATGTTCAAATGTGTTACACAGTATTCACGTGTTAATAAGACCAACTTTCAAAGACATTCGGTCCATTCAAGTTGAAAACATGTTCAAACAAATCTGAGTTGATAAGAAAAAAGCCCAGTAAGAAATGTACCAAGCTTGAAATGTACTCTTCACATTTCCTCTCACGATGAGCAATCTGAAGCTTCTGTTTAAGGATGCTAACTAAATAAAGGAAACCCGATGGAGAGCTAAGAGTAATTTAGCTGCATTGAATTGACTTTTCTAACTTCACTTATGAGGCAGTGTACCTCTCCTCCAGTGAGCGGCCCAGCCCTTCAAACATGTCCTACATGTGGCCCTCGGTGAAGAAAGCTCGGACCCCCCTGACCTAAGGTAATATCAGTGTCTGCTCCTCTAGGCTCCATCTGAACTCCAACCGCCTCGTGGCCATCGACAGCCGCTGGTTCGAGTCCCTGCCCTCTCTGGAGATCCTGATGATCGGGGAGAACCCCATCCTAGGTCTGGAGGAGAAGAACTTCCTGCCTTTGTCCCGCCTCCACAGCCTGGTTCTGGCCGGGATGGGTCTGGCCTCCGTCCCGTCCGCTGCCTTCCTGGGACTGGACTACCTGGAGAGCCTGTCCTTCTACGACAACAAGCTCAGGTGGGTGTGGACTCTGTGGAGGACGCTGGTCTAGTTCTCATACTGTCGTGCTCAGGTGATCCGCGTGTCCCTTCTTTTTGACACTTTTTAGCTCGTTTTTAAGATGGCTGCAACACTTGTAGTACCATCAGGGCTTGAGACTAGCATAGTCCTTTTGTCCTGGGTAGTCAAAGTGTTTTGGACACAGTAAACATGCTTTTGACACGTAGAGGGCATGCACCTTTTATTGACCACATTGTGAACAACAAACCCATGTTGAAATTGGCAGTACGAAAGCTAGTTAACGTTAGCTATTAGCACGAGAACAGAGGTAGCGTGAGTAGCGTTGCGATGCATTCATGCTAAGCCAAAATGAAAAATGAATATTAGGTAAACCATAACGACCGGTATATCACGATGTGTTCAATGTAGTCTTTTAAATGCAGTTTTGGGTGACCCTTGTACGACAACAAGCTCAGGTGGGAGTGAAGGATGCTGGTTTAATAATATACTACCAAGTCCCTGACTAAATTAAATAATACAGTTAGTGTTCAGTTGAAATACGGCAGCTGTTGATCCACATTTCCCTTTTCTTCGGTGGCTGCAACCCTTGTAGTACCATCAGGGCTTGAGACTAAAAGAGTCTTGTTGTCCTGGGGTAGGACATGTGTTGTTGACACCTTTTATGTACTCATAATGCCACATTGTGAACAACAAACCCATGTTGAAATTGGCAGTACGGAAGCTTAACGTTAGCTATTGGCAGTAAGAGAACAGAGGTGCCTTTGAGTAGCGTTGCGACACTTTCATGCTCAGCCAAAGTGAGTATTAGGGGAAGGTAAACTATAACTATAGCATGATGTGTTCAATGTAGTCTTGTCAAATGCCGTTTTGGGTGAAACTGTTTAACAGAAATGTTTTCACAGCAAAATAAATGGATTTTAGAATAGGAATTATGACCTGTTTTACTTCCTGACAAAACAAGTATGCTAAAGCTAATAAAGTAATGTTAAGGTACATGGGATCTATGCTTTAGTTCATTACCTGGGTATCAATGTTAGTATTCAGTGTTGTAAATGTGACTTGTTTTGGTATGGACAGTTTACTGGTCAGATTTCATGTTTTCTTTGCACTTATTATAAGTTGTACATTGCTTTGGATAGCAGCGTCATGTGACGTAATGTGATTTAATCGTCTCTCTCTGGCTGATGTTCCCGGCAGGTCTGTTCCCCGCGATGCTCTGAGCGTTCTCCCTAACCTGAAATTTCTGGACCTGAACAGGAACCCCATCAGCCGGGTCCAGCAGGGAGACTTCCAGAACCTCCTGCACCTGGAGGAGCTCAGGTGAGGAAGATGTTAAAGGGGACCTATTATGCAAGTGGCTCCTTATTTTCATCTGAAGTCACAGACAGAGAATCAGCACTTTGGAAACAGGGCTGAAACAGAGGGGATTATGGGTAATGCTGCAATGATCTGTTTGGTGTTTCAGCCAATCAGAGACCGGCTCTGGATATATCTGAGACCTGGAATGCATTGATGAAAAGCAGTATAAGAGGGGACCTTAAATACTGATTATCTTCGAATACAGAGTCTGAGCTGATGATGAAATGTGTATCTCACACATGCGGTTCCTTTCATGTTGATAATAATAATAATAACACAACCACACAATTTTCTTTTCACAGTATGAGAAGATGGTTTAAACAAATAAATGATATATATTACATACATATACTTTCTGTTGTTTTCATGTAAAGAAAGATGGCTTATTCCTGCTGTATGTTACTGTCACAGTAATAGTGATAATAATAAAGTAACAATAATTACTAATAACTGCTGTCTGTGTTTCAGTCTGAACAACATGGACGAGCTGCTGATTGTGGAGCGAGCGGCTTTCCAGAACATTCCAGAAATCGCCAAACTGGAAATCTGCAGCAACCCCAAACTGTCCTACATCGACCCACAGGCCTTCAGGTGAGATCAACGCGAACAAAAGATAGAAGAACAAAAGATAGAAGAAAACTGGAGAGTCAACCGTTTCTAATATTTATCTTTTTCTGTCTTCTTTCATCTCCTCTTTTTGTTTCCTTTGCTTGTTTCCTTTCCTTGTTTCCTTTTCTAATTGTGTCTCCTCTCCTGCCATGCTATCCTTATTTATTCTCCTCCTCTCTCTCCTTGTCTCCTCTTTTTGTTCCCTCTTTGTGTCTCCTCTTCTCTTCCTCTACTTGTTTCCTTTCCTTGTCTCCTCTCATTGTTTCCTCTTTTTCTTTATTTTCCTCTTCACGTTTCCTGTCCTCTCTTCCCCTTGTCTCTCCTTGTCTCCTCTTCTCTTCTCCCCTCTCTCATCTTCCTCTCCTCCAATTGTTCCCTCTCCTTGTCTCCTCTCCTTATCTTCTCCCCTTGTTCCCTCTCCTTGTCTCCTCTCTTTCTCTTCTCCCCTTGTTTCCTCCCCTCCTCTCCTTATTTCCTCTCTCTCTATAACCCCCTTCCATCTTCTTGTCTCCTCCCCTTCTCTCTCTCCCTCTCTCCTCTCCTCTCCTCTCCCCCTCGTCTCCTCCCTTCCTCCCCCCTCAGTGCCCTGTCCTCCCTGCGGACCCTCCTCCTCCACAGTAACCAGCTGAGCCTCCTCTCCTCCTCCCTCCTCTCCTCCCTCCCCTCCCTAGAGGAGCTCTCCCTCCACACTAACCCCCTGCGGTGCGACTGCCTCTCCTCGTGGGAGACTCACCTGGGGAACCAGTCTCACCTGAAGCTGCTCGACCCCCCCCTCACCCTGTGCTCCTCCCCCCCTCACCTGCTGGGGCGGGAGCTAAAGGAGGTGGTGGTGGAGGGGGGAGGAGAGGGAGAAAGAGACGGAGAAAATGGAGATGGAGGGGGAGGGGGGGTTAACTCCTGCCTCCCTCACATCTCCCCCCGAGCGTTTCCCCCCGCCATGAACGTCAGCGGCGGGCAGCCAATCACGCTCGAGTGCTGGGCCGACGCCGACCCCCCCCCACAGTTCTACTGGGTGACGCCCACCGGAGACAAGGTGTGTGTGTGTGTGTGTGTGTGTGTGTGTGTGTGTGTGTGTGTGTGTGTGTGTGTGTGTGTGTGTGTGTGTGTGTGTGTGTGTGTGTGTGTGTGTGTGTGTGTGTGTGTGTGTGTGTGTGTGTGTGTGGTGTGTGTGTGGTGTGTGTGTGTGTGTGTGTGTGTGTGTGTGTGGTGTGTGTGTGTGTGTGTGTGTGTTCAGGTGTGTGTGTGTTCAGGTGTGTGTGTGTTCAGGTGTGTTTAGGTTTGTGTGTGTGTGTTTCCTCTCCTCTACTTATTTGTGTAGGTGTGTGTGTTTTCCTCTTCTCTCCTTTCTTTGTTTCCTTTCCTTGTTTCCTTATTATTCTCCTCCTATCCTCTCTTTGTTTCCTCTCTTATCCTCTCCCTTCCTCTCCTCTCCTTGTCTATTGAGAAATGTTGTAAATTAATGCTTGAATATAATATGACACTATCAGACATATTTTGTATTATTTCATTGCTTTAAACTGCTCTAAATATTGAAATAGTAATAATCTAAAACCTATATACATATTAAAATAAAAACCAAATCATCTAAATACATAGTTATGTTATTAGGAAACACTGATGACTTGAATGTTAATTTTTTGTATACCTGTGTTCAGGTGAGCTCTGAGGCCGTGGCTGCACCAATCATATCAGAGGAGGGGCGGGGCTTAAGCAGGAAGAAGAAGAAGAAGCATCGTATGTCTGAGCCCGGCGCGTTGGTGATCGAACACGCAGAACTTTCAGACGCAGGTCAGACTGATTGATCTACACTAACCAGAGATGGCAAAAGTACACACTTCCTTTCCTCAAGTAGAAGTACAGATACCCGTGTTTAAAAATACTCTGGTGAAAGTAGAAGTACTGACTAAACTTCTTTACTCAAGTAAAAGTAAAGAAGTATGTGCTTTGAAATGTACTTCAGTAAAAAGTACCCATAACTAGCAGCTGCTTTAAAGAGTACCTGACCTCCCTTTATATTAATAGAACAATAATGATCACGCCACCAAACACACATTCAGACTAAAGGAACCAGCCTGTTTGGAAAATGAGAGAAGTAGAAAGTACAGGTATTTGAGTTCAACATGTAAGAAGTAGAAAGTACAGGTATTTGGGTTCAACATGTAAGAAGTAGAAAGTACAGGTATTTGAGTTCAACATGTAAGAAGTAGAAAGTACAGGTATTTGTGTTCAACATGTAAGAAGTAGAAAGTACAGGTATTTGAGTTCAACATGTAAGAAGTAGAAAGTACAGGTATTTGAGTTCAACATGTAAGAAGTAGAAAGTACAGGTATTTGAGTTCAACATATAAGAAGTAGAAAGTACAGGTATTTGAGTTCAACATGTAAGAAGTAGAAAGTACAGGTATTTGAGTTCAAAATGTAAGAAGTAGAAAGTACAGGTATTTGAGTTCAACATGTGAGAAGTAGAAAGTACAGGTATTTGAGTTCAACATGTAAGAAGTAGAAAGTACAGGTATTTGAGTTCAACATGTAAGAAGTAGAAAGTACAGGTATTTGAGTTCAACATGTAAGAAGTAGAAAGTACAGGTATTTGTGTTCAACATGTGAGAAGTAGAAAGTACAGGTATTTGAGTTCAACATGTAAGAAGTAGAAAGTACAGGTATTTGAGTTCAACATGTGAGAAGTAGAAAGTACAGGTATTTGTGTTCAACATGTGAGAAGTAGAAAGTACAGGTATTTGAGTTCAACATGTAAGAAGTCAAAGTAAAAAGTAGTGGAGTAAAGTACTGATACCAGAAAGATGTACTTAAGTACAGAAACGAAGTATTTGTACTCCACTACTTCCCACTGGTTGTACCAAATGCTCTGTGTGTGATGACTGCTTCCATTCTGGAGAGGATCAGAAATACATGGATCCTGAGATTGAAGCTCAAGCCGGGGACCAGGGAGATTTCTCTAACAGATAACATGGCGTTTCTCTCTCAGGTGTGTATACCTGTGTGGCGTGGAACATGGATGGCGCCGACACGAAGAGCGTCTCGGTGTCCGTTGACTCTCAGGGGGGCTCGTGGTCGGGAGGGGATCCCAGCAGAGAGGCCTCCTGGCTGGGGAACTCTTCAGGAGCTTCAGCCTCTCTGGTGGTGCTGGCCAAGGTACCTGCTCTGTTTAAAATATAACAATATGAGTGTTTTAAAGCTCTCCTATCATGCAAACATGTGTCCCGGGTGAGTCGGGGAACTCACGCAGCGTCAGAAAACAAAACCCTCTCTCTTTTCCTCCGTACCCACATCTCTAAAAACGGGGAACAACGGAGCTGATCCAGATTGGCGTCCGATATGACGTAACATCTGAAATGTGGACCCACGGCCCAATCAGAAACCTTGCTATCAGAAACAATGCCCGACTGTTCTGGACGTAATATGGTCGGTGTTTACATTAGCATCGCTAACACTCAGAGCTAACCTGTACTGGAGAGCATGTGTGTGAAGAAGCAGGAAGTAGAAAGGAACTCACCTTGTGGTGTAACCGGCAAGAGAGAAAGCCTTTGAGCTCCAGACTGTTTCAGAGAGGATGCTTGATGTGGTTTGGAACATGATGGCGTTTCATCACGGCAGAATTTAGCCGAGTATCTGCCGGGTAATTCTGAGCAGGCACAAGCTCCGCCTCCTCTAACCCTTTTTTCAAGCTAAGGACCCAGATCAACAATTCTCTAGCAGCTGAAACAGAGGGATATGAGGGATTTCTAAAATGCATGATCTGTTTTGGTATTTTGAGCAAAACACATCATCGACATGTTTTTATATTTTTTTAAATATCTGAAACCCATAATATATGCCTAAGAACAGCGTGATAGGAGACTCTTGAGATCATATATTGTATCTTGGTGTTGGTAATGATTACTAAATGATACGTGTTTCCTGTGCAGGTGGTGCACGCCCAGTCGGTGGTGTTGGAGTGGAAGTTGTTTCCCAGCAGAGGAGCTTTGTCTGCGGGTCAGAGCCAGCAGGACCTCCCTCTGACCCGCTGGACCAGCGCCACGGTGCACATCGACAACCCTCAGATCAGCTACACTGCCAAGGTGAGCACACACACTCGAAGAACTACCGTACTTTTCGGACTATAAGCCGCGACTTTTTTCCCCGTTTTCTTTGTACAGCTAACGGCCACTAGGGAACCTCCTAAATCTATGGATTTTACAGGTAAAATTAACCACCTTTAACACTACGGGCTCTATGACCGGTCCGCGCCCGCCACCTTTAAGCGGCGGGCTCCAGCAGGAAAAGCTGGAGGCCGGAAAAGAGGGAGACAGGTAGCGCGCCAAAGTAAAAGTGGAACCGAGAGACAGAACGAGAGCAAGACAGACGGACCATTTAGCTGCTGCGGCTTATATGCAGGCGCGCTTTATAGTCCGAAAAGTACGGTATTCAAAAGGCATCGAAAAAACAAAACGTTTCTTAAAATACCCGACAAAAAAATCCACTTTTAAGACATTTTAACCAAACACATTTGAAAAAACAATCCCTCGTCTCTCCTCAGGTTCCAGTGGATGTTCAGGAGTACAACCTGACTCACCTCCTTCCTTCTACAGAGTACCACGTCTGCCTCACCGTCTACTCCTCCCCTCTCTTCCCCTCCTCCTCCCCTTCCTCCCCCGTCCACACTTCCTGTCTGAACGTCACCACGAAGGAGGCGGGTTTCTCCGTGGAGTTGGTGGCGTCTCGGCGCAGCAGCGTGGCGCTCGCCGCCGTCATGGGTTCGATGTTCGCTCTGTCCATCATGGCGCTGCTCGTTTTCTACATGGGTCGCAGAGTCCAACAGCACAAATCGTGCGGCCACTCGCTGAAGAAATACATGCAACACGCCACCTCCATCCCTCTGAACGAGCTGTACCCGCCATTAATCACGCTGTGGGAGAGCGAGGCCGAGAAGGACAAGGAGGACAAGGAGGATGGAGAGAGAGGGGAGGAAGCTGGGGGGAGTCAGATCGACACCACAAAGACGTACATGTGGTAGCGGGAGGGGGGGTTAGTCGACAGAAAGACAAACTTTTAGAGTGCAGCAAAGAGAGATCAACACAAGCCTTCAGACACCAAACACGACTACCAGCAGATTCTGGTGTTCCTATCGATTCATTCATCACAAACTCTGCTAATTTACAGATGGTGAAGGTCGACTAGACTTTATATAAGCGTCCAGCTAACCAATCAGAGCACACTGGGCTCTGGTTTCAGACAGAGGGTGAAAAGGGGTAGCGTAGAGACACTACTGATATACACCTGAACATCAGCAGGAGAGGACTCTTTAAAGTAGAGACACTACATACTGATATACACCTGAACATCAGCAGGAGAGGACTCTTTAAAGTAGAGACACTACATACTGATATACACCTGAACATCAGCAGGAGAGGACTCTTTAAAGTAGAGACACTACATACTGATATACACCTGAACATCAGCAGGAGAGGACTCTTTAAAGTAGAGACACTACATACTGATATACACCTGAACATCAGCAGGAGAGGACTATTTAAAGTAGAGACACTACATACTGATATACACCTGAACATCAGCAGGAGAGGACTCTTTAAAGCAGAGACACTACATACTGATATACACCTGAACATCATCAGGAGAGGACTCTTTAAAGTAGAGACACTACATACTGATATACACCTGAACATCAGCAGGAGAGGACTCTTTAAAGTAGAGACATATATTGATATACACCTGAACATCAGCAGGAGAGGACTCTTTAAAGTAGAGACACTACATACTGATATACACCTGAACATCAGCAGGAGAGGACTCTTTAAAGTAGAGCCACTACATACTGATATACACCTGGACATCAGCAGGAGAGGACTCTTTAAAATAGAGACACTACATACTGATATACACCTGAACATCAGCAGGAGAGGACTCTTTAAAGTAGAGCCACTACATACTGATATACACCTGAACATCAGCAGGAGAGGACTCTTTAAAGTAGAGCCACTACATACTGATATACACCTGGACATCAGCAGGAGAGGACTCTTTAAAGTAGAGACACTACATACTGATATACACCTGAACATCAGCAGGAGAGGACTCTTTAAAGTAGAGACACTACACACTGATATACACCTGAAAAAAGGCCTCTTTAACTTCACGTTTCTCCGTTAAGTGGTAAACACCTTAAAAGAAAACCAGATTTAATATTGCTCCTACAGATTTAGAAGTTAGCAGGGTTTGTGGTTAATTTGCTCGAATATTAAAACACCAGAATGTTTCTTTTCCTTCTGTTTCCATTGCACAGGTTTCTTATGAACTCACATCTTCAGTTGTTAATCTGTTCGACCTCAGCTGCTCTGGAGAGATCTGTCAGAAGAAGACTTTAACAGAAGAGTTTGATCTGTTTCTCAACCTGTGGTTCGGGGGCGGTTATCGAGCCGTCTGCTGAATTTAAACCGGACGTTTTTTTTTTTCCTCCAGCAGCATCTGAAGAGACTTTTTAGCGAGTCTAAATGTTTTCTACTCAGCAGATTTCCTCTCTTTGTCTCGACTCTCGTCTCTGCCAAGCACACTGACAGTCGCTGTACTGTTTAAAAAAAGAAAGAAATCTAATTATTGTAACTAAGTTCATCTGATGAACATGAATGCAGCACTAACACTCAGCACAGGCAGATTCCACGTGGAAACTCACACTGAAGGTTTTCAGAGTGGCACTTAAAGGTCCCGTATTCAAATCTGTCGTTTCTTTACAAAACATTCAACTTTAAAACGATTTGAAGTAACTGATATCAAACTAGCTACGTCACTGTACCCGAAATACGTCACTATACCCAAGAAGTAAACAATGGAAAAAGAGAAATGTCGAATGAGGCGTTCTGGGGCAGCAGACGGGTCTTCTCTGTGTTAGAGTTGTACTCGCTACAGGGTGCACTTTGAGGGTTGTGACTCTGCAGACCGTTCACATGCAGAACAACCTTCATAACACAAGGGGACGGGTGATAACCAGAAAAGCATGTCATGGGACCTTTAACGTTTTATTATTGCACATATTTATTCATTCAGTGAGCGATGGGCGATACTGGAAGAATATACCTTTGCTTAATACATAAATTGCATCTTTTTGTTGCAATCATTTTGATTGAATACACATTACACACCGATACAGTCCACAGGAAGGCGGCCTGATACATAGATTCAAATATTCAAAGGTTGAATTGTCATGTGCGCATTTCAGTGTAGAAATGGCAATGACCTCCTCCAACAATGCAACATATATAATAGAATACAAATAAGTACAGACCCAGATACTCGTAATCACCAAACACTGCTCAATACAAGATATAAGACATACACGTATAGTTTTGTCTGCTTTTGCTTCTTTTTTTGCTCCAAACTTCCTCTCTGAATCCGGGACCTTTAATCTTCCAGAAACTTCACTTACTTGACACGCTGTCTTTATCAGCGCAGCATGAATGCATCACTCTTCTATGTTATGATCTCTGTTCTGCGCACCGTGGTCCTGCTTCCGGTCCTGCAGCAGGATGAAGGTTTTTTTTAGCTTTTCGTTTGTTCACAAAATGCGGAGTTATAATCTCTGTTTTATAACTTGTAACACTTCGGAGTTATTTTGGTTTTGTTTAGCTACGTCGCACTGGGAGGTGGAGGCGGTGGTGCTGCATGCCTTTGCACTCATATTTACGACTGTTTGTACGAAACCACGTCTGTGTGACGACCTGCAAACTGCTCGGGTCCATCAGGATGAGTTTAGATATTACAGGGAATTCACACGGTAGAAAAAAACACACAAGAAATCTCATAATTAAGACTCGTCAGTATATTTTATACGATACGATATTCTTTATTGTCCCCGTAAGCCGGAAATGTGTTCTGGACTCCGTCCTGCAGTTCCGCATACATGTACACACATAGTGGACATTAAGAGACATACATATATCATCAGTCATACACGTTTGAAGAAACACAATACACAGACGGACGATGACCAGAATGTGGCGGTGTGGCTTTCATGTACAATGCTTGGTTTGCTGACAACGCCACCTGGGGGAGTTTCGCCCCCAGGAAATTACTAACAACTAAAGTTATACAATTTAATAAAAGGCAATCAGGTTCGTTGGAACACCACAGCCAGAGACAGTATAAAGGATATTACAACAATTGTTATTTTATTGGTACATAATTATATTCCTAATAGTACACAATATAATGTTATAAAAGTTCTCCAGGGAGACCTCTTGCACTACCCCTCATGGCCTCATAATTCTGCTAAATGGTTATCTCATAATTACAAGGAATGTATTTCATTAAAAATAAGTTAACGCTGTCACAATGGTCATATAGTTTTCTTGTAAGAATGAGATACAGATGCCCAAATAGTAAAAGGATAAGTGTTCAAATAAAATGCATAAATCCAAATGTTTATGTGACAGGTTTTTTTGAGAGGAAGTCAGATGTAAACCGTCAGATAGGACCATGACAACAAACCTAATTACATTTGAATTTATGCGATAAAAAAACTGAATTTAATTTGAATTTCTGGGATTAAAAAGCGGTCTTTCTGTGAGTTAATCCGTCAATTTGCAGGTGTGTCGCTCAGACTTTTAGCCAAATATTCCCTCAACCGTCTTTCAACCAAAACTCTTCAGGAACAGCAAACACTCAAAGGATGCTCTGGGCATTTCAAAAGAATATATTCTGTATATATTTACATTTTATGATGTTATAAAGATGTTTCTCTGGTCTCTCCACTGTGAGGAGCTTTTCTGTTTTTACACTTTTCGCTTTAAGACATTTGAGTCACCAAAAAGTACATAACTTGATAAATAATGTAATTTCGATTCATTGATACTCGGTCTGCAGCGTGAGAACAGAGTGGCGCCCCCTGGTGGCGATCACAGAAACGAAGACATCACTCTTTCCTCATGTCACTTAAATTACTTGTATTCTTAATTAAACTTGACATTAATATGCAGGGTATTTTGTATAAAGTGTATCACTCTATATTTGAAGACAACTATTGCTTATATTATTATTATGATTACTCGACACTGAGCACCAACTGTAACTAAAGATGTGTGTGTGTGGGGGGGGGAAATAATATAAATACACACTTTGTCACTCAACAGCCTGGTGTCTGATTGTTAACTCGTGTATATTATTTATATGTATTTACTATTGTTGAAGATACTTTTCCTATAGCATGTTTGTACACATTCAAATCTACAATTTCCTCAGATTTCAGGTTCATTTTCAAACTAAAACCTCTCGGCCCCCAAAGAAGGTAGATTAAGAAGGAGGTCCACAGCAACGACCACATGAAACCCCCTTTAATTTACTGCAACGACATGTCGGGTAACCCCCTCAAGGGGTCCCCATAGCACGCCGTCAAAAGCTCATAATGTCAGTGGCGCTGCTGTCGGAGGTGTTGTCGGAGCGAGGTGTCATGTCCCTTCTGCTTGGGGCCCGAGAGTGTCATAATTCCAAAATGTCAAAATCCAATTTAAAAACCTTGTAGTTTAATGTTTATAAGACGGACACAAAATGAACGGACTGTTTCAAAGTGCTGAAACCAAAAAAGATCACTCAAACTCGTGTGTTTTTTTTGGTGCTAGACAAACATAAGCAGCAGCCAGCCGTGGTCTAAACATTCATCACAAAGCTTCTTTTACATCTGAAGAATGAGGGTTTTTTTGCACTGATTGAAACTAAAGGGACATCAACAGCTGAGATAAAACTGACCTGCTGTTATAACGACCTGCAGGCTGCGCGCTCTCCGAAAGAAACTCAAACATGTAGTAAAGGATCCGGAGTCATGGATGATCCTGCGGTCCTGTGTCCTGGATCGCGAGCCCTGGATCGCGAGTCGTGGCTGTGGTCCTGGATCATCGGTCCTGGATGGATATCCTCGTGGATTCATCTTCCTATTATACACACATGCATTTCCAAACATTTGGACTACCTATGCAACCCAGTCTCACGGCATTTCGTGTTCACCAACACGTATTTTAATCTATTGATTCGTGTTCACCATCACGATTTGCCCCTTTTTTTCGTGTTGCACACAGCCTGTCCTCCTACAAAAAACGACCAAATAGGTCGATTGTTTAAGCACCAGATTACGACCCATAGCCACGTTTTAAAGTGTAGCACCTCTAGTGGTCGTGTAAGAAACAACATGCTCCCGTTTATTTACAAATAACCCTCTCTGGAAAATCCTAAATTGTAGAACAGTTTGGCCATTAAAATGCTTTTTGATTAGATTTCTAGCGAGAAGTGTATATTGTACTTTTATAATCCACGTCCAGTGGAAGTGTAGGATCTATAGTTTGATAGATATTACGAAGATGATTTGAGGTCTCGCCAGGATAACGTGTATATGCGGCAGCTTCCATGTAAAGTTAGCGTGGGTGAAAACAGTATTTCCGGTCTCGAAGTTTTCATAATAAAACCGGATATATTCCCCTCACTGTCAAATGATTATACAGTGATATCTGCATTACTCATCCACAAAAAAACATCAGTTTATCCTTGTTAATTACACAATATTGATTGATTTAAATGGTGTACAATGCTTTTGTGTTTTTAACCTTCGAGTCAGAGAAACAAATAGTTTTTTAGGAGTTTAGACACTACAGTTTCCGAAGACACTACACTACCCAGAATCCCCAGCTATCGTTTGGGACTACAACATCCGCCTTGCTTTACAAACCCCGTGATTAGTCATCAAGCCCTGTGATTGGATGTTGGAGTGGCAGTGCGACAAGGTTACGCTGTCAAACAGCTATTTGAAATGGAATGGAACCACGGCAGACTATCCAAAACTGGACTTGGACGGGTCCAGCCCCCGGCTCCAGCTTCCCCCCCCCCCCCCCCCCCCAGAACTACACATGCTGGCTATTGTGTGTTTCGCAATATATGGCACGTCTCTTTATAAGACGTTTTCGTATTTCCCACAATTAGAAGTTGGCAGTATTAAACGTGTACACCCTGGAGGTTTAGGGGATACGAAACACAGTGGTGTTATCAATTGTTAATTAAGGTGAAATAATATACCCACATGACACCTAAGGTCAGAAGAGCTTTATTTAACAGATGGTTTTATGTCTACCCCTCCTGTTGTTCATTGATAAGCCGGAAACATGCACTTGTCAAGGTTCAGAGGCCAATTTTGCAAATATGGCAGTAGCCATCGATCATCTTAAGATAAGATAAGATATACTTTATTGATCCCAAGTTGGGAAATGTTTTTGTTACAGCAGCATGTACTACTTTGTTCTACTCCACTACAATTCAGAGGTTAACCTGGTATTTTTACTCTACTACATTTATTTTTGTTACTTTGCAGATTCTGATTAATGATGTGAAATATAAACAACCCTTAAATCAGACTTCAGTTACACCTGAGTAAAATTCAGCCTTATCAGTTTGTCTGTTTTGCACATCCTCCTGTTAATATCTTTGGACGTCCTGCACTAAACTGTTTTATTGTAGAGATCACTACAGTATCTTCTAAATATTTTCCATTCTATATTTCTATCATTGACCCCTATTCTGTATGTAGGCTACTCTTAATATTTAAATGTTTTCATCAATAACTAAATAAATATAACTTATTCAACAACTACATTCAATAACGTGCTTTAACCACTAGGAGGTGCGGTTTAGACCAGTGGTCTAGTTAATAAAACATAATAATATCGTACATAATATGATTATTCACTTTATTGTGAGTTTAAAACAGAACGGTAAAGGAAAATACAGTTTCAGTCTCTCGATGTGAAGCTTATGCATTGTACCATGAACCTGTATAGACCTGTAACAGTCAACTGCATGAGGCGTTGGAAAGGTAGTTCAGAAAATCAGTAATATCTTTAAAAAGCTGTGCACCGTTATGGTGTAAATACAGACTATCTACTAATTGGATCAAATATAAAAGTCAGCCGAATTAGTGTTGATACTGCAAGGAGACGTATTGTGTGAAAAGAAATGGAAGATATTGTTTAATTGTTGATATATGTATGGTCCACGTCACGTATTCAGTTTTGGCGGCATCTCTTCCAGTTTGTCAAAAGGTCTTCTGATCAGGGCTCTATAAATACATATCTAGGGCAGATATGTAATATTTAATGCAGCCGAACCGTGTATTACAATGCCGTTATGTGATGACCTTCAAAGAGAAAAGCAAGAACACTCGGAATAAAGTATTATTATTATTAGTTTTAATGTTTTCCGATTTCATATCACATAAACACCATATCCCGACGTGCATTGCGGCGTGATTTTAGCCTATCAAAACCTCTGAAAAAAGAAATGTGTCTCTCAGAATCGAAAGAGAAAAACCTATGGGAAAAACACAAAAGCATTGTACACAATTTAAACCAATTAATGTCGTATAATTAACTAGGATAAACTGATGTTTTTTTAGTGGATGAGTAGTGCAGATATCACTGTTAAATCATTTGATCATTGGTTTTATTATGAAAACGGCGAGACCGGAAATACTGTTTTCAACCCGTAACTTTACATGGAAGCTTGCCGCATATACACGTTCTCCTGACGAAATCTCAAATCATCTTCGTAATATCTATCAAACTATAGATCCTACATATCGACTGGACGTGGATTCTAAAAGTACAATATATACTTCTCGCTAGAAATCTAATCATAAAGCGTTTTAATGGCCAAACTATCCTACAATTTAGGATTTTCCAGAGAGGGTTATTTGTAAATAAACGGGAGCATGTTGTTTCTTACACGACCACTAGAGGTGCTACACTTTAAAACGTGGCTATGGGTCGTAATCTGGTGCTTAAACAATCGACCCATTTGGTCGTATGAGTTGGAGGACTTGTTGGTTGCACAGCACGATTTTAAAAGCAATGTATTTCTACTGGTAACGTGTTTCGTGCCTGCAGGCTGCAGCACGTCTTTTTCTCCGGTCGGGTCGTGGAAGACCGGAAGCTGTGTGGTTCATAAAAACATGTTCTTACTCAATGTCAAGCCACAATTATTGCTTTTATTTTAAATCGTATAATTTCGGACTTTTGTTGTCGTCTGTGAGGAAAATAAATGGGGCTCAGAGCCTCAGGATACTGAAATCTGTATTTTTAAATATTTTTGTCCTTCTAATTTGTTATTCTTTTCAAAATAACACACTGTTATTTACTCACCAATAGCACACAATTATCCTTGCTTTTATTTATTGGTTTAATTCCATAATATCGGGCTTTTTTGGCGTCCGTCAGGAACTGAATTTCAAAATAAATATAACCGGAAACAGCGATTTCCCAAGATCCTCAGCTATGGTTTTAAGCTCGCTGATTGGATGTGTTAGCCGCAATGCATGCTGGGATTTGGTGTTTATATGATATGAAATCCGGAAAACATTTAAAAAGTATAAAATAATACTTAATTCCGAGTGCTCTTGCTTTTCTCTTTGAAAGCCATCACATAACGGCATTGTAATACACGGTTCGGCTGCATTACATATTACATATCTGCCGTAGATCTTTATTTAGAGAGCCCTGATGAGAAGACCTTTGGAAAAACTGGAAGAAATGGCGCCGAAACTGAATACTTGACGTGGATCATAAATATATCAACAATTAAACAACTCTTCACACAATACGTCTCCTTGCAGTATCAACACTAATTCGGCTGACTTTTACATTTGATCTAATTCATAGATAGGTTATATTTACACCATAACGGTGCACAGCTGATAGAAAAGGACTGTAGTTTTCAAAGATATTACTGATTTTCTTTGAATGTAAGAATGTAAATACTGAGTCTGAAATAGTATAGCAATATTCTGTAAAATGATGTGCAAGCATGCATAAAACTATACATCTTCAGATGTTGTACAAACACACTAATAATACAAAGTTATTATGGCTGTGTGCACCTTGTGTGCACCTCCTAGTGGTTAAAGCACGTTATTGAATTATTGTACAGAGTACATACTTTCATAGGGGGAAAGTATAAATATAGAAATATAGAATATAAAAAATCAAGAAGATACTATAAGTGATCTCTACAATAAAACAGTTTAGTGCAGGATGTACACAGATATTAATAGGAGGAGGTGCAAAACAGAAAAACGGATTAACCTTTATTTAAACATTAAATATTAAATATTAAGCCTGACAAAGTAATTAACGTCTAATATATTGCTTTCCTGCAATGTTAACTATGTTGAAGCACTTATTTTAACTGATATTATACACATTAATTATACTCTTATGTATGTAGATAGAATAAGAAATGTGCAGAATATGACAGTTTAATGGTGGAGGTACACACATATTGATAGATGTCTTGTAATGCACTGTTGAGGAACCTGTGACCTAAGTTTTTCATTCATTGCATAACTACACCGTAGTTGTGTATGATATGTCAATAAACCTTTGAAAATCTTGAAAGGGATGTGCAAAATAGCCATAATATACAGTCTTTAATTAACTATTAGTAGAGAATAACGAGTAATGAATATACTTTATGACTTGTTTCCATTCATGTCAATTGCAGATACATGTTTAGTCTTCTCAAGCACCAACTATCAAATATCTCTCCTGATTGTTGGCACTTGACAATCACCTTCCCTGAATTTTACTCAGGTGTAACTAAAGTCTGATTTAAGGGTTGTTTATATTTCACATCATTAATCAGAATCTGCAAAGTAACTCAAATAAATGCAGTGGAGTAAAAATACCAGGTTAACCTCTGAATTGTAGTGGAGTAGAATTACAAAGTAACAATGAGCTGTCATGTGGGTATATATTAATGCTGCGCATTATGGACACAAGCGATTTTCACCCATTTATTAATTATATGTTTTACATTTGATAACACCAATGTGTTTAATAATGGCAACTTCTAATTGTGGGAAAAACGAAAACGTTCAGTAGAGACGTCCCATAGAACATTTTGCGAAACACAATAGCCAGCATGTGTAGTTCTGGGAGGGTGGTCGATTCCAGTTTTGGATAGTCTGGCGTGGTTTCGTTCCATTTCACACAGCTGTTTGACGCTCTGCGTAACCTTACGGGAACTGTAGTCCTAAACGATAGCTGGGGATTATGGGTAGTGTAGTGTCTTCGGCCATCCTAAACTCAGAAATGTTGACAATCGCAATGATGCTCGAAATGTCCCTTACAGGCCTACGTCTGTTTCCGGTTATTTTTATTTTGAAATTCAGTTCCTGACGGACACCAAAAAAGCCCGAGATTATGGAATTAAACCAATAAATAAAAGCAAGGATAATTGTGTGTTATTGGTGAGTAAATAACAGTGTGTTACTTTCAAAAGAATAACAAATTAGAAGGAAAAAATATTTTAAAATACAGATTTCAGTATCCTGAGGCTCTGAGCCCCATTTATTTTCCTCACAGACGGCAACAAAAGTCCGAAATTATACGATTTAAAATAAAAGCAATAACTGTGGCTTGATATTGAGTAAGAACACGTTTTTATGAACCACACAGCTTCCGGTCTTCCACGACCCGACCGGAGAAAAATACGTGCTGCAGCCTGCAGGCACGAAACACGTTACCAGTAGAAATACATTGCTTTTAAAATCGTGCTGTGCAACACGAAAAAAAGGGGCAAATCGTGATGGTGAACACGAATCAATAGATTAAAAATCGTGTTGGTGAACACGAAATGCCGTGAGACTGGGTTGACCTATGTTGCAAATGTATTATCTTTTCAATTTACACACGGCATCTATTGCACGTCTGTCCGTCCTGGGAGAGGGATCCCTCCTCTGTTGCTCTCCCTGAGGTTTCTCCCATTTGTTCCCTTAAACTGTGGGTTTTCTTCGGAAGTTTTTCCTTGTACGATGTGAGGGTCTAAGGACAGAGGGTCTAAGGACAGAGGGTCTAAGGACAGAGGGTCTAAGGACAGAGGGTGTCGTATTGACAGCACTACGGCTTCCATAGATGACATTTTTGAAAGTATTTATTGTCAAAGCATTTAATTTATTCATTGCTATCGGGATGTTAAGAGCATTCCATTGAATATAACATGTGTTTCTGAAGAGAATTACCTATCCCACCTTTAAGTAGAAGTACTAAATTGTAAAAATACATAGTCACAATCCTGCGTTCAAAATCGAACTCCACTACAAGTCCAAAAGTATCACATATCCATTTTTTTCGAGCTCATTTAATTACGTTATATAATGCTGCGGGATGTCTTATATATATGATTCATTAGTTTGATTATATTTTGGATAAGTTAATAATCCGAGTCTGTGAAATAACTAAAGCAGATAAATGTAGGAGAATAGAAAATGTAGTTTATCACGTTTAAAAAAAAAAAATCCAAAATCTTAAAGGTCACCTATCATGATATTTTTAGGCATATATTTTGGGTTTCAGATATATATACAAATATATAAAAACATGTCTTTGATGTGTTTTGCTCAAAATACACACAGATCAAGCATTTTAGAGATCCCTCATCATATCCCTCTATTTCAGCCCTGTTAGAGAAACGCTGATTCTGAGTCAGAGGAGGCGGAGCTAATGCCTGATCAGAATTCTACCGGAGATAAAGTTAAATTCTGGTGTGATAAAACGACATCCTGTTCTAAACTACATCAAGGATTATCTCTGAAACAGTATGGAGCTCAAATGCCTTTTCTCTTGCGGGTTTATCACAAGATGAGTTCCTTTTTTATTTCCTGCTTTTTAATCACATGTGCTCTCCAGCACAAGTTAGCTCTGAGTGTTAGCGAGGCTTGGCAGATATACACCGGAACATCAGCAGGAGAGGACTCTTTAAAGTAGAGCCACTACATACTGATATACACCTGAACATCAGGAGTAGAGGACTCTTTAAAGTAGAGGCACTACATACTGATATACACCTGAACATCAGCAGGAGAGGACTCTTTAAAGTAGAGACACTACATACTAATATACACCTGAACATCAGCAGGAGAGCACTCTTTAAAGTAGAGACACTATACTGATAAGAACAGTTGAATTACATCCTGCTAAGAAAGAGAATGAAGTTGACTGGTAGGTATTAAACAGATGTTGGTCATGATGTTCTTACAGCATCTGGTTTCTGTCCTCCAGTCTGTTACGGTGTGATCGTTTTGCACACTGCACGCTTCAGCGTACGCCTGAAGGAACTGGCAGTTGATTCCATTGAGCGCCGGGTATTTGCACAACATGTCGATACAGGCGGTGATATAAGGCGCTGGGTCGATGAGACTGTGACAGGAAGTGAATGGCGCCTTTTTCAGGAGATTACACCTGTTGTTGTAAAAAAAGGAACGGGTGGGTTGAAAAGTGGTGGGAAGTCATGTGACAACATTGTAGTTTGTTTATCGCATTAGTTTAGCTATTTACTCCTCTTATTTACGCTTCAACTTTTCTAAAAGTGGTGATAATATGTGGAGATGATCCTGCTGAAAACGGAGCATCATTAAAGGTGGGGTAGGTAAATTTGAGAAACCCGGCTCGAGATCGCTAGAATTTGAAAATACACAACCGGAGAAAATCTGCCACTTAGCCTATAGAGCCCCTCCTCCAACACACACGAACGCGCACATGACCAATGAGGGCACGAGAAAAGTGTGTGCCCCGGTGGAAGGCTGACAGGCAGTTAGGCCAAAAGGCGTTGTACTTTTTACAGTATTACGGCTTCGACAGATGAATTTTTTTTAAGTCAAAGCACTTAAGATATTCATTGCTATCGGGATGTTAAGAGCATTCCATGGAATATAACAAAAAGTGTATCTCGAGCCGGTTTCTCAAACTTACCTACCCCACCTTTTAATATCACACAACAGATGCAATATTCCAAAATCCACAGGAAACATCCCATTGGTTTTGTCATGGCCTTACAATGCTGACTTCTGGGCTGAGATTAAGTTTCACAGTTGTCATGTGCACATTAGCTACAGTGTAAATATGGCAATGCAAAACTGAAGTCACAGGCTCCTCCAACAGAGCAACATGAATATATATAGGACATAGAACAAATACAACAGATAAAATAGTGCAAGAGAATGTTTTGAGATGTGCAAGTAAATACAAATAAAATACATAAAAACATATACATGCGATTTTAGGGAATGTAAATCGCATGTATATGTTAAGGCAGGTCTAGAAAAGATGTGTGCATCATTGTGTTCTTCTCACCTATCAGTCATCATGGTGCAGTTGATGTGGCTGTCAGCAGGTTCACTGACCAGGGTCTCACAGCTAGGGGGCGACAAACATCAGAACACCTTGGTAGTTGTTAGAAAAATCTCACTCGTCCCCGGCTTGATCTTCAACCTCAGGATCCATGTATCTCTGATCCTCTCCAGAATGGAAGTAGTCATCAAATACAGAGCATCAACTAGTTCCTGAGCAGTGTCCTTCACATGCTGATATCCAAGAGAGGGAGTCACACAGTCACAAGATGGAGGAACAGAAAGCAGTCTTCAATGTTTACTTCAGATTAGCTCCACGTCAGAAATGAGCATGCTTGATGTCTCTCTCCATAGAGGCTGAATCCTCATGTTCATCACAGAGCTATCATCTGCCTCAAACAGTCCTGATGCTCTTCCAGGTCATCACACATCCTGTCATGTTCACAGCTGCAGTTGGGATACCTTAGTTATCATGTGACTCTCATGTTGGAAGAGGACACTCAGTATTTTCCCAACAGTAGTAGTGATGGTGCAGTACGTTGAGAAGAAGCAATCAGTGGAGTGGTCTCTCACCTGCTTGGGCTGAACTCGGAGACCTTCAGGAGACTCAGAGTGCTGTCTGCCTCCAAGCATAAACCCCGAGAGGGAGACGTTCCTGCGTCCAGAAAAAAAAGGTCTGTTAGCACTTCCACTCCTGTCACCAGAGGTGGGAAGTAGTGGAGTACAAATACCTGTACTTTCTACTTCTTACATGTTGAACTCAAATACCTGTACTTTCTACTTCTTACATGTTGAACTCAAATACCTGTACTTTCTACTTCTCACATGTTGAACTCAAATACCTGTACTTTCTACTTCTCACATGTTGAACTCAAATACCTGTACTTTCTACTTCTTACATGTTGAACTCAAATACCTGTACTTTCTACTTCTTACATGTTGAACACAAATACCTGTACTTTCTACTTCTCACATGTTGAACACAAATACCTGTACTTTCTACTTCTTACATGTTGAACTCAAATACCTGTACTTTCTACTTCTTACATGTTGAACTCAAATACCTGTACTTTCTACTTCTCACATGTTGAACACAAATACCTGTACTTTCTACTTCTTACATGTTGAACCCAAATACCTGTACTTTCTACTTCTCACATGTTGAACTCAAATACCTGTACTTTCTACTTCTTACATGCTGAACCCAAATACCTGTACTTTCTACTTCTTACATGTTGAACTCAAATACCTGTACTTTCTACTTCTTACATGTTGAACCCAAATACCTGTACTTTCTACTTCTTACATGTTGAACTCAAATACCTGTACTTTCTACTTCTCACATGTTGAACACAAATACCTGTACTTTCTACTTCTTACATGTTGAACTCAAATACCTGTACTTTCTACTTCTCACATGTTGAACACAAATACCTGTACTTTCTATTTCTCACATGCTGAACCCAAATACCTGTACTTTCTATTTCTCACATGTTGAACCCAAATACCTGTACTTTCTACTTCTTACATGTTGAACTCAAATACCTGTACTTTCTACTTCTTACATGTTGAACCCAAATACCTGTACTTTCTACTTCTCACATGTTGAACTCAAATACCTGTACTTTCTACTTCTTACATGTTGAACCCAAATACCTGTACTTTCTATTTCTCACATGTTGAACTCAAATACCTGTACTTTCTACTTCTTACATGTTGAACTCAAATACCTGTACTTTCTACTTCTTACATGTTGAACCCAAATACCTGTACTTTCTATTTCTCACATGTTGAACTCAAATACCTGTACTTTCTACTTCTTACATGCTGAACCCAAATACCTGTACTTTCTACTTCTTACATGTTGAACTCAAATACCTGTACTTTCTACTTCTTACATGTTGAACTCAAATACCTGTACTTTCTACTTCTTACATGTTGAACTCAAATACCTGTACTTTCTACTTCTCACATGTTGAACTCAAATACCTGTACTTTCTACTTCTTACATGTTGAACTCAAATACCTGTACTTTCTACTTCTCACATGTTGAACTCAAATACCTGTACTTTCTACTTCTTACATGTTGAACTCAAATACCTGTACTTTCTACTTCTCACATGTTGAACACAAATACCTGTACTTTCTATTTCTCACATGCTGAACCCAAATACCTGTACTTTCTATTTCTCACATGTTGAACTCAAATACCTGTACTTTCTACTTCTCACATGCTGAACCCAAATACCTGTACTTTCTACTTCTTACATGTTGAACTCAAATACCTGTACTTTCTACTTCTTACATGTTGAACCCAAATACCTGTACTTTCTACTTCTTACATGTTGAACTCAAATACCTGTACTTTCTACTTCTCACATGTTGAACTCAAATACCTGTACTTTCTACTTCTCACATGTTGAACCCAAATACCTGTACTTTCTACTTCTTACATGTTGAACTCAAATACCTGTACTTTCTACTTCTCACATGTTGAACTCAAATACCTGTACTTTCTACTTCTCACATGTTGAACCCAAATACCTGTACTTTCGACTTCTTACATGTTGAACTCAAATACCTGTACTTTCTACTTCTTACATGCTGAACCCAAATACCTGTACTTTCTACTTCTTACATGTTGAACCCAAATACCTGTACTTTCGACTTCTTACATGTTGAACTCAAATACCTGTACTTTCTACTTCTTACATGTTGAACCCAAATACCTGTACTTTCTACTTCTTACATGTTGAACTCAAGTACCTGTACTTTCTACTTCTTACATGTTGAACTCAAATACCTGTACTTTCTACTTCTTACATGTTGAACCCAAATACCTGTACTTTCTACTTCTTACATGTTGAACACAAATACCTGTACTTTCTACTTCTCACATGTTGAACCCAAATACCTGTACTTTCTACTTCTTACATGTTGAACTCAAATACCTGTACTTTCTACTTCTTACATGTTGAACACAAATACCTGTACTTTCTACTTCTCACATGTTGAACACAAATACCTGTACTTTCTACTTCTCACATGTTGAACCCAAATACCTGTACTTTCTACTTCTTACATGTTGAACCCAAATACCTGTACTTTCTACTTCTCACATGTTGAACCCAAATACCTGTACTTTCTACTTCTTACATGTTGAACCCAAATACCTGTACTTTCTACTTCTTACATGTTGAACCCAAATACCTGTACTTTCTACTTCTCACATGTTGAACCCAAATACCTGTACTTTCTACTTCTTACATGTTGAACTCAAATACCTGTACTTTCTACTTCTCACATGTTGAACCCAAATACCTGTACTTTCTACTTCTTACATGTTGAACCCAAATACCTGTACTTTCTACTTCTCACATGTTGAACCCAAATACCTGTACTTTCTACTTCTCACATGTTGAACCCAAATACCTGTACTTTCTACTTCTCACATGTTGAACTCAAATACCTGTACTTTCTACTTCTCACATGTTGAACCCAAATACCTGTACTTTCTACTTCTTACATGTTGAACCCAAATACCTGTACTTTCTACTTCTTACATGTTGAACCCAAATACCTCTACTTTCTACTTCTCACATGTTGAACTCAAATACCTGTATTTTCTACTTCTTACATGTTGAACTCAAATACCTGTACTTTCTACTTCTCACATGTTGAACTCAAATACCTGTATTTTCTACTTCTTACATGTTGAACTCAAATACCTGTACTTTCTACTTCTTACATGTTGAACCCAAATACCTGTACTAACTACTTCTTACATGTTGAACTCAAATACCTGTACTTTCTACTTCTCACATGTTGAACTCAAATACCTGTATTTTCTACTTCTTACATGTTGAACTCAAATACCTGTACTTTCTACTTCTTACATGTTGAACCCAAATACCTGTACTTTCTACTTCTTACATGTTGAACACAAATACCTGTACTTTCTACTTCTTACATGTTGAACTCTAGTACCTGTATTTTCTACTTCTTACATGTTGAACTCAAATACCTCTACTTTCTACTTCTCACATGTTGAACACAAATACCTGTACTTTCTATTTCTCACATGCTGAACCCAAATACCTGTACTTTCTATTTCTCACATGTTGAACTCAAATACCTGTACTTTCTACTTCTTACATGCTGAACCCAAATACCTGTACTTTCTACTTCTTACATGTTGAACTCAAATACCTGTACTTTCTACTTCTTACATGTTGAACTCAAATACCTGTACTTTCTACTTCTCACATGTTGAACTCAAATACCTGTACTTTCTACTTCTCACATGTTGAACCCAAATACCTGTACTTTCTACTTCTTACATGTTGAACCCAAATACCTGTACTTTCTACTTCTTACATGTTGAACTCAAATACCTGTACTTTCTACTTCTTACATGCTGAACCCAAATACCTGTACTTTCTACTTCTTACATGTTGAACCCAAATACCTGTACTTTCGACTTCTTACATGTTGAACTCAAATACCTGTACTTTCTACTTCTTACATGCTGAACCCAAATACCTGTACTTTCGACTTCTTACATGTTGAACTCAAATACCTGTACTTTCTACTTCTTACATGCTGAACCCAAATACCTGTACTTTCGACTTCTTACATGTTGAACTCAAATACCTGTACTTTCTACTTCTTACATGTTGAACCCAAATACCTGTACTTTCTACTTCTTACATGTTGAACTCAAGTACCTGTACTTTCTACTTCTTACATGTTGAACTCAAATACCTATACTTTCTACTTCTTACATGTTGAACTCAAATACCTGTACTTTCTACTTCTTACATGTTGAACCCAAATACCTGTACTTTCTACTTCTCACATGTTGAACCCAAATACCTGTACTTTCTACTTCTTACATGTTGAACTCAAATACCTGTACTTTCTACTTCTCACATGTTGAACACAAATACCTGTACTTTCTACTTCTCACATGTTGAACACAAATACCTGTACTTTCTACTTCTCACATGTTGAACCCAAATACCTGTACTTTCTACTTCTTACATGTTGAACCCAAATACCTGTACTTTCTACTTCTCACATGTTGAACCCAAATACCTGTACTTTCTACTTCTCACATGTTGAACTCAAATACCTGTACTTTCTACTTCTCACATGTTGAACCCAAATACCTGTACTTTCTACTTCTTACATGTTGAACCCAAATACCTGTACTTTCTACTTCTCACATGTTGAACACAAATACCTGTACTTTCTACTTCTCACATGTTGAACTCAAATACCTGTACTTTCTACTTCTTACATGTTGAACCCAAATACCTGTACTTTCTACTTCTTACATGTTGAACCCAAATACCTGTACTTTCTACTTCTCACATGTTGAACCCAAATACCTGTACTTTCTACTTCTCACATGTTGAACACAAATACCTGTACTTTCTACTTCTTACATGTTGAACCCAAATACCTGTACTTTCTACTTCTCACATGTTGAACTCAAATAATACCTGTACTTTCTACTTCTCACATGCTGAACCCAAATACCTGTACTTTCTACTTCTTACATGTTGAACCCAAATACCTGTACTTTCTACTTCTTACATGTTGAACTCAAATACGTGTACTTTCTACTTCTCACATGTTGAACTCAAATACCTGTATTTTCTACTTCTTACATGTTGAACTCAAATACCTGTACTTTATACTTCTTACATGTTGAACTCAAATACCTGTACTTTCGACTTCTTACATGCTGAACCCAAATACCTGTACTTTCTACTTCTTACATGTTGAACTCAAATACCTGTACTTTCTACTTCTTACATGTTGAACTCAAATACCTGTACTTTCTACTTCTCACATGTTGAACCCAAATACCTGTACTTTCTACTTCTTACATGTTGAACACAAATACCTGTACTTTCTACTTCTCTCATTTTCCAAACAGCTGGTTCCTTTAGTCTGAATGTGTGTTTGGTGCGTGATCATTATTCTTTAGAGTCACTGCGTGCCTATTGGTTGGAACACGATCCGTGTATCCATCACTTCCTGGTCTTCTCTAAAGAAGAGGGACCAATGGAAACGTTGTCATGTTGCCGTTGTTCAGCATGGAAACATTCATTAGCTAACAATGACATTATTGTTCTATTGATATAAAGGGAGGTCAGGTACTCTTTAAAGCAGCTGCTAGCTATGGGTACTTTTTACTGAAGTACACTTCAAAGCCTCTTTACTTTGACTTGAGTAAAGACGTTTAGTCAGTACTTCTACTTTCACCAGAGTATTTTTTTAACACGAGTATCTGTACTTCTACTTGAGGAAAGGATGTGTGTACTTTTACCATCACGGCCTGTCACTATAATCCTAGTTTGAATCAGGAGGACATATATATTTGTCTCTCATAATCAAACACTTTTTTCTGCACCTTAACGTTGTTGCCGATTGGCACTTCGGCGGTGACTCCGTCCACGTCCTTTGAGAGCTTCACGCCCTGCACGGTCTTCTGGGCGGAGTTCAGAGTCAGCGTCGTGCCATCCTGCTGCAGAATCAGAGATCACAAACACTGTTGAACATTTTGTAAAGTTGAATTTGATTCTGTGTTTATGAAACGTCTCAGAATTAACCTGTTAAACCCCGAGCCTGTTTTTCAGGCCTCAGGCTCGAAAATGACATTCCCAGAACAAATGACCATATCTTCCCTTCTAAAAGGGTTAATTAATAATCTTTTATCTCAAAGTAATGATAAACCTGTGAGTTGGATGTAGAAAAGTCAGATTCAATATAGATGTTTTTTGTTTTAAAGAAAATTCAGATTGAACATGGTAAAAAACTGTAAATTATAGTGTCCGTCCAAAATATATGTTGTACTTATAGTGAAAACTAACCTTGGATGAAGGGTTATTAGACTAAAAGCTTTAGGAATCCAAAGTACAACATATAATAACTACCCTGTATCAAGATTGATGCAAAACAAGTAATATTTGACCTTTTTCGTGACTGGGGTCATTTGGGTGGATTTTCCATATCTCTGGCCCCCCTCGGTCGATTGTGATGATTGACACCTCTTTTGTTGCACCTGTATGTGTTTGTTTTACATCTCTTTGGAGATGCTTTAGGTTTTTTTTTTAGTTTCTTTTTGGTGGTTTCGATATCTAATTGTATGCTGATGACACCCAGTTGTTCCTGTCTTATATCATGATAACTCTTTATATCTAAATGTCCTTCAAAACGTTGGTTACATGATTCCATTATTCTCCAAGGGAACAGTCAGTCACACTTTCTTGAAACATTTTTTAAACATTGGTGTCACTTTTTGTAGGTAACTTACTTGTACTATCCCGCCTTGTCCGAGGTTAAAGTCAACGCCGTTGTAATGCAGAATCACTTTGTCTAAGAAACTGGCGTCTTCACGGCGGCGCGCCTTAAAGATGGCCATCACCTCGAGGCCAGATCTGGATAACAAAGTGTACGCACAGCGATCCTGGACAAAGGCAATATGGCCGTTGAAATCGATGACAGACGGGCCGGACACAGCGCAGAGTCTCAGGGTCCCATCTGCAGACACAGAGAGTTTCAAATGTTGGGCAGGATAAAAAAAGTGCTAATCTTTATGCCCAAAAGTAATAATCTGTTAACTACTGTAATTTTTTTTACTGTAAAACATTTTCTGTGCTCAGAGTTTAGACGTTGTGGGTGGAGTTAGATGAGGTCAGGTGTGTTTACCTGTCAGCTGACTGAGAGCAGCCAGGAAGAGCAGGAGGTGGAGCATGTTGGAGGAAGTCAGCTGACGGAGAGCTGGAGGAGGCACAGGCCGACATGTGAGCGTCAGGCTAACATCATGCAAACATCATGCTAACTTCGAAGTCACACTAAAGTCATGCTAAAATCATGCTAACATCATATTAACATCATGCTATCATCATATTAAAGTAATGCTAAAGTCGTGCTATCATCATGCTAATTTCGTACCAATATCATGTTAAAGTATTGCTTGGTCTTCCTCATGCAAAACTAATGCTAATGTATTGCCAACATTAAGCTAACATGAAGCTAAAGTCACACTAACATCATGTGTGAAAATGTCATGTTGAAGTCATGCTAACAACATGTTAAAGTCATGCTAAAGTCTTCCTCGTTCAAAAGTAATGCTAATGTTTTACTAACATTAAGCTAACATCAAGCTAAAGTCACTAACATCATGCATACACATGTCCTGCTAAAGCTGCTAATGTTGATTTAACCTTGTGCTTAAGTCATGCTAAAGTAATGTGATTATCATGCTAATGTACTCCTTACAGTAAGCTAACATCAAGCTAATGTCCTGCTTACAGTAAGCTAACATCAAGCTAATGTCCCGCTTACAGTAAGCTAACATCAAGCTAAAGTCACACTTACATCATGCATGAAAATGTCATGCTGAAGCCATGCGCATCATGCTTAAGTTATACTAGAGTCATGCTCAAGA
Source organism: Pseudochaenichthys georgianus (assembly GCF_902827115.2). Classification (NCBI taxonomy): domain Eukaryota; kingdom Metazoa; phylum Chordata; class Actinopteri; order Perciformes; family Channichthyidae; genus Pseudochaenichthys; species Pseudochaenichthys georgianus. The sequence continues at coordinate 11,129 of NW_027262014.1, read as the reverse complement.
TAACGTCCCATTCAGTACATTTATATGAACCCCGTAAACAGGTTAATCAGAGAAAAAAAGCGATACAAAAAATGTCCTCTGTCTTTCAATATTAAAACCCTGTTCCCTTCCACACTTAACACTTTATCGTGAACTTTATTGTGTTTTTTACAGTACTTTTATGGCAGTTAATGATTGCATTGAAAATATAATAATCTCTATCTCTTTATTAAACCTATTTGAGTATTATTATTTTAGGAATAGTGCATTACAGATTTTGTATTCACTTTTTTTAAAACACGTGGAAAGCAGTTCAAGTTCAAACAACTATGTTTGAAACCCTGTGATTTTTTAAAAGACTTACACTTACAGGCTCAACAGGTTAAAAACACCTGCAGTCATTTCTGCTGTAAAGGTAATGAGTACTTTTCCTCATCATATAACTTTGCGTGGGGCCTCAAGTTGGCCAGCGACGGCCCCGGATATAGAACAGAGAAAAGTAGCAAAACTTCAAAGTAAAGGGGCTGAAAACAGGATTTCACAATGCAATTTACCGATAATCTAAATAAATGTCATAGCTTTATTCCTGTAACTTTAATAATGGAAATGCCACTAATGACTCTTTGAACTGAAGGCAGATTTGAACTATTTTGAAGCAATGTTTGTATAATTATATACTAAAAGCTATTTTACTGTAATAAACATTAAAAACAGGCAAACACAGTAACAGTATTGATTAACTCTTGTAATTACTCTCCACTGCCTTCTTCATCAACAAAGGGATCTTTCCTTTCCTTTGTCTTTGTTGTAGTTCATTGCAATAAGTGCACAGTGTATGTTTCCACGACTTTCTTACATACAGGATATTCACAACTGTAGCACCCTCTTACAATATTACTCTACTAATAGGAATCAAATGCACTCTTACAGAAGCAACTAAAGCAGTAAAAGTCTGCTTTTTACATTAACGCATGAGTAATGAATCTAAATATATAATATATACAATCACAGATGACATTTAAATATATTTTTCTGATTATACTTACTGCTCAGGAGAAACCGTTTCTACGCAGACGATGAGTGGACGCTGCTCTGAGTGATTATCTGTCTCTTGAGTTTTACACATATATCTCTCCTGACGTCCCCAGGTGTGTTAGAGCTCTGCAGGACAGCTGTTGGTGTGGTGTTTGAGGTGTGTGTGTGTGTGTGTGTGTGTGTGTGTGTGTGTGTGTGTGTGTGTGTGTGCGCGTGTTGTGGGGACACACAGGTGGACAGTAGCGTCTTTAGTTTCGCCTCCAGTGATGAACAAATGTATTTAGTTGACCTTTTCTCTGAGTCCACTTCTGGTTTCGGGACCGGTTTCTCTGCTCCGAGTCGCATTTCACAGAAATCATCTGCATGCTTTAACACACACACACACACACACACACACACACACACACACACACACACACACACACACACACACACACACACACACACACACACACACACACACACACACACACACACCACACACACACACACACACACACACACACACACACACACACACACACACACACACACACACACACAGACACGATGTTCTCACACATCCTGTCAAGTTATTCTCCACAAACTGGTTCAGTCGGATGTATAGTTGAACCTGCAAGAAATAATTCAGTATGCAAATAATTTCAGTAAACACTTCTGCTCAGAGGTGGAAGACTCGTCCAGACCCTTCACTTAAGTTAAAAGAAGCCAAACAACAGTTAGCATTTAACTAGAAGTGCAAATGAAGTAGTAAAGTGATGTGTAAGGTTTAGTATAAGTATTTGCATATGACAAATATAAAAAAAAAGATAGAATAAACACAGTATTAACGGCAGAGGTGTAAAGTAACTAAGTACATTTTCTCTAGTACTGTACTTAAGTACACATTTGAGGTACTTGTTGCTCTAAATCCCCCGGAAGTGAGGAGAGGACAAGCAGAACTACTACAACGCAGAGGGGGAGAAGTACTCAGATCTTGTGCTTGAGTAAAAGTAGATCAGATCTTGTACTTGAGTAAAAGTAGAAGTAATCAGATCTTGTACTTGAGTTAAAGTAGAAGTACTCAGATCTTGTACTTGAGTAAAAGTAGAAGTACTCAGATCTTGTACTTTAGTAAAAGTAGAAGTACTCAGATCTTGTACTTGAGTAAAAGTAGAAGTACTCAGATCTTGTACTTGAGTAAAAGTAGAAGTACTCAGATCTTGTACTTGAGTAAAAGTAGAAGTAATCAGATCTTGTACTTGAGTTAAAGTAGAAGTACTCAGATCTTGTACTTGAGTAAAAGTAGAAGTACTCAGATCTTGTACTTTAGTAAAAGTAGAAGTACTCAGATCTTGTACTTGAGTAAAAGTAGAAGTACTCAGATCTTGTACTTGAGTAAAAGTAGAAGTACTCAGATCTTGTACTTGAGTAAAAGTAGAAGTACTCAGATCTTGTACTTGAGTAAAAGTAGAAGTACTCAGATCTTGTACTTGAGTAAAAGTAGAAGTACTCAGATCGTGTACTTGAGTAAAAGTAGAAGTACCAGAGTGTAGGAATACTCTGTTGCAGTAAAAGTCCTGCATTCAAAATGTTCCTCAAGTGAAAGTATGAAAGTATTCTCATCAAAATATAGTGAAAGACAGTAAAAGTAGTCGTTGTGCAGATTGGTCCATTTCAGAATAATATATATGATGTGTTTTATAATGATTGATCATGAAAGTGTTCTCAAAGCTGGTGAAGGTGCAGCTAGTCTGAAGTACTTTGTAGACTGCAGGGTAGCTGGTGGATTTACTCCAGGTGGAACTAAAGTCTGATTCAACACTTGATTAGATTTCACATCATTCATCCAGATCTGTAAAGTAACTAAAGGGATTAAATACATGTAGTGGAGGAAAAGTACACCATGTACCTCTGAACTGTAGTGGAGTAGAAGTACAACATAGCAAAACATGGAAATACTCAAGTAAAGTACAAGTACCTCATACATGTTACCTAAGTACAGTACTTGAGTAAATGTTACTTAACACCACTGCTAAAAAGAAACACAAACAAATCAAAATGACCACAAGGAGGTGCCAATCACTAAAAAGAAACAAACACAAATATATATTTTACAATACAGTAAAAATTCCAATCCTGAATAATATAATGTATTAGTATAATATAATTACATAAACATAAAATATTTACGTTGCACTCGATATAAAATAAAGATGAAAAATGAAACTGGATTTTATAATCCTTATAATTCATAATACATAAACATAGAATGTGTACCATGTACTATAAGTCGAATACAAACTTAATCAAACAGTATTTCACAATCCATATAAAGTATTATCTTAATTAAATAGAGTCTTTGTTTACTAAAGGAATCAGAGAAATCATCAAATTAAAGATGTGATGAATGAATTCAAATAAAACAAAAGATGTATATATATAAATACATTGCACACTATATATAAAAAAGATGAAAATATAAACCGCATTTTACAATCCATGTAATTTAGAGCCTGAAAAATATGATTTGGTCTTCTTTTTTTTATAAATTATTTAATAAATCCCTTGAAAAAAACAAAAATAAATAAATATATATTAAAGTGGACCTATTATGCTATATTGGAAAAATATAATGAAGGTCCATAACTATACAAAACATGTCTGTGAATTGTTTTGCTTAAAATCCCAAACAGATCACCCATTGTAGACATGCCTCTTACTGCTCATACCCCTCTATTCCAGCCTTGTTAGAGAAACGCCGATTTTGGGTCCTTAGCTTGAAAAAAAAAAAAAAAAAGAGGAGGAGGCGGAGCTAAAGCCTGCTCAGAATTCTACCGGAGATAAAGTTAAATTCTGCTGTGATAAAACGCCATCCTGTTTAAACCACATCAAGGATTATTTCTGAAACAGTATGGAGCTCAAATGCCCTTTCTCTTGCGGGTTTATCACAAGATTAGTTCTTTTTTTCATTTCATGCTTTTTAAACACATGTGCTCTCCAGTACAGGTTAGCTCTGAGTGTTAGCGAGGCTTGCTAATGTAAACACAGATTATATTACGTTCAAAACGCATCAGGCATTGTTTCTGATAGCAACTCTCTGTGGGTCTGCCGCCGATTTGACGTCATATTGGCAGCAAATCTGTATCCGCTCGTTGTACCCCCGTTTTTAAAATATGTCGGTAGGAAAAGAGAAAAGGTTTTATTTTCTGATACTACGTGAGTTCCCTGACACACTGGGGACACATATTTATGTATAAAAGACATCAAAAAGTGCATTTTGCATGATAGGTCCCCTTTCACATAGAAAGTTTACATTGTAGGCTACTTCCTACAAATCCAAAACGTGAAAAAAAAAAAAAAAAACAGTATTCAACAATCCATATCAATCCTAAATAAATAGTTTCTTTGTATTTCTAAACCTCTCAGTGAAATCATCAAAATAAAGATCTGATGAACCAAATGAAATCACATTTAAAAGAAATAAATGTAAATATATAACATAGTACAATGTACTACAAGTCAAATATAAATGTAATCAAACAGTATTTCACAAATACAAATTTAATCAAACAGTATTTCACAATCTATATAAGTCTTATCCTAAATAAATATTGTATTTGTTTACAAAATTAATCAGAGACATCATCAAAATGAAGATCTGATGAATAAAATAAAAATAAAAGATGTATACAAACATAAATTGCACACAATCCTGAAATATACAAACCTCATTTTACAATCCATATAATTAAGACCCCACAAAATATAATGTCGTATTTTTTCTTAATATAATAGTTAAATAATTTTTAAAATCCAATGAACAAAACAAATATATTTATATATATTAACATAGAAAGTTTACATTGTACGATAATGTGAAACAATAGTTTTAAAAAATCCATTTAAGTGTTAATCCTAATAAATAGTCTCTTTGTTGACCAAATGCATTCTGAAATAATCAAAATAAAGATCTGATTAACGGCTTGACGTAAAAAAAAGGGGGAAAAAAAATCCCGTCGAGACCAGGAAGTGACGTCACGGCCCGCCGTCAGATTGTGTTGATGTTTTGCGGACTGGACGAACGGCTGGAGAGAAACGGGAAGATGTTTTTGTTCCTCTAAACCGTCGAAAAGAAGCCGAGTCGCCGGTCCTCTGATCGGTTCCGGTTCTTTAATCGCCTTAACTCGGTGATTTTTACCGAACGGCCGGGCCGGAGGGCGAACACACCGAACAGTTTGATCCAGAAAGGGAGGACTCGTCGCCCTCTGACCCCCCCCCCCCCCCCCAACACACTCACTCACTCACTCACACACACACATACACACATACACCATGACGATTCTCCCGAAGAAGAAGCCCAGTTCTGGGGTCGGTGTGTCGGATGATGACAGTAGGACCGGTCCGGACGCTCACCCCGGTCGCTCTGGAGCCCGGCAGAGAGCCTCTCCGCCGCCCTGGTCCTACCCGCCCGCTCCGCCCTCAGACCGGCGGGGCATCGAGGCGAGCACCCGGCCGCAACAGGCCTCTCCGCCGCCCGTTGGCTCCGTGTCTCCCGGAGGACCGACAGACAGCCCGATGGTGCCCGGTTCCTTAGCCGTGTCTTCCGGCGGCTCTGGTGGCAGCTGCTGCTCCGGGCCCGGGCTCAGTAAGAGGAGAAGGCAGACACAACAAGGCAGCTGCTCCGCCGGGGTGGTGGCGGCTCTCACCGGAGGAGGCCAACCGGGGGTTACCGGACCAGGGGGGGGCACCAGCGGCCAGGACACCGAGGAAGGAGCCGGGAACAACAGCGAGGACGAGTACGAAAACGCGGCCCGGTTGCAATCGATGGACCCGGCGACGGTGGAGCAGGTAGGGAGCTAACGGTAGCTTAGCAAGAAAGAAGCCTATGCTAAGCTAATGTGGCTAAACAGCTGGTATATAAACAAGGATCACATGAAACACTAAACGGCTGTATTAGCTTTCAGGATTCATAACTAGACATTTCTTTTTCGGTACCTTTCATAGTTAGAATGCAGCTAACATGTCTCTACGGTATGGTTATTTGAAACAAAAGGCAATTAAAAAACAACAACATTGACAAAAGTGAATAAAAACAGAATTATTATACTATAAAAAGTGATCACGTTCATTAATGAGACAGTACTCATTCAAATCTCAATAATCCTGAATGTCAAAAATAGTTACAAAACAATACAAGTTACATTTATTCAACTCAAAAGGGGTTTAAATTAAGTTACATTAATCACTTGTATTGGTCAATTATGTAAACAAACATCACATGAAACAGTACATGGTTGTATTAGCTTTCAGGATTCATAACCTTTTTTGTTGGCAACTTTTATATATAGAATGCAGCTTTAATGTCTCTATGGTATGTCAATTTAAAACAAAAGCCAATTAATAAACAATGAATATACTATAAAAAAGATTGATTGATTGATTGATTGAAAAGTCAAAAATGTGGTAGAAAAAGTTAAGTAAGTAGGTAGTATAGTTCATTTGCCTTTTTTTTTAACTCTCAAGAGCTTTCATAACGTGCCTTTTGTAGCTGGTCAGGGTGTGTTTTAAATGTTTATTATTAATGTGACAGTCCTCATTCAACACATGTCCTCACAAACAAAATCCAGAATGTCAAAAGAGTCCAAAAAGCAATACAACTGGGGACAGTACACTCAATAGCGATTTAAATATGTAACCAAAAAAAAAATCACTTTTATGTAAACGAACATTACATGAAACATTATATTATCTTTCAGGATTCACAACTATAACTTATTTTTGTTCGGCACCGTTCAGAATACTGCCGCTCTCATTGCTTTACACAGTATGGCAATTTAAAACAAAAGCCAATTAAAAAAACAACAACAAAACCAAGATAATTGATACCCTTTATCAACGTATGACTGCCTGATTAAGTACGTCTTCATTTGCCTTTTTTTTTTAAATGTCGAGAGCTTTCATAACGTGCCTTTTGTAGCTGGTCAGGGTGTTTTTTAAATGTTTATTAATGTGATAGTCCTCATTCAAAACTCACAAACATGTGAAAAAAGAAGCAAATACAGTCCACAGTTGAAATGGGTATAATAGGATAATGACTTCTTGTATTGGCCAGTATGTAAACAAACATCACATATTTTTTGCATTGCTCTCAATGTGTTAAAACATGCCTGGTAGTTAACTAAAGGTCAATAATAGACCAGGGGGTCCGCGGGGTCTTAAAAAGTATTAAAAGTTGATAAATCAATTTAGCGAAAATGAAGGCTATTAAAAAGTATTAAACTGCATTTTCCAAGGTTTTACATTTTGTAGCTTTTTTTCAATAAGTATATAACTTGTCCAAAGAGGTTGTGTTCTACAGTCTGCCTGAATGTAATCATGGCGTAGGTGTGTAGTGTGATTCTGTGTAGTTTATTGATGGCATCCCGTTGGGTTTGACGTCATCTGAACAGGACATTGCGCGCTCACTGCTTGATAGCGCGCGGAGGTCCGTTTACGCCGGTTGCTAAGCAACATCGTTATGGGGAAATGCAAGTCTGCGTCAAAATGGTTGGAAGATAAGGAGGAAGGGCAATCAATACTGTATATAGTCAATGTGAGGTGAAGTGTGTCGCCAAGGTAACCGGTTAAAACTCCAAGTGGCGACGAGGTCTTAAAATGTAGGAAAGGGTCTTAAAAGGTTTTACATGTGACTTCAGGATTCCTGCATTTTCCCTGTATATATATATCTGTGTCAAAACATCGGTATATACATATGTATAAAAGCAGCAAGGACCAAGATTAACATATATATAAATAAATAAGTCAAGTGTTACTTACGTTTTCATCTTTTTTAATCCTTTTTTATTAATTCTACCGTGTTGTGTAATGTTTATTTATACTGTTCATGCTCACTACTTGTAGCACTTCGGGATTTGAATTTAAATATGAAGTGCTTTATAAATGGAACCCATTATTATTATTATCTAACAATTGCGCGTAAACAAAAATACATGCTCAATGAATGGATTGTATACATGTCATATATGTGTGTCTATATTTAGATTTGTATTGGCAGCAGGGACGTGCACAGACATTTTGGGGGGCGGGGGCTCAAGTGAGAAAAAGGGCACTTCCCATAATCATTGATAAAAAAATGTAAAGTTAAATATCGTTGCACATCTCTGACTTACTGACCAATTTATTTGAATACCCTCACACTCATGCAATTGTTTAATACTCAACAGAATTCTACAAAATAATCAGCTAACACAGAGACAAAGGTCTTCTCTAGTAGCTATCTGGGGAAGTTGTGAGGTGATGTGTTTTTAGTTTGATCCTTTTCACCTGCAATGCCTGTTTTTGTTTTTGTCTTTTGGCTAATTAGCTGTAAACTGGAGGCACTGGCAGCTTAGTCATTTGTTCATCTTACTTTTAAACTTCATGTCAATAACCTGCTTAAAAAGCTGAGGGTTGGGCTAGGTTTCTTTTTCAGAAACAAGTCCTGTTTCTCTCTTGAAGCCAGGAAAAGCCTCTGTGACCTTTGACCTGTGCTGGACTATGGTGATTTGTTGTATATGAATGCACCGGCCTATTGCCTGAGCAAGTTTGATGCCGTCTATCACAGCGCTCTGAGATGTGTCACTAACTGTAAAGCACTTACTCATCACTGTCCCCTGTGTGCCGAGGCAGGTCTGCCTTCACTTCCTGTCCAGAGGCTCAGTCACTGGTACACGTTTATTCATAAAGCTTTGTTGGTAAACTCCCGTATTATATCTGCTCTCTGAGACACAGAGAGTTGCAAGCAGCTATTGTCTGAGATGGCATGATGTAGTCTTGTTAGATGTGCCAAGAGCAAGGACTGTCTCAGGTGACAGCTGTTATGTGCAGCTCCACTTGCTCAGAACAATCTTCAGCAAGAATTGAAACTGAGCAATCTCATTCCTCTGCATGTTTTGAAAGCTAGGCTAAGTGAAATGCTCGTTGATACTATGGGCGCTTGTAAATGTCTATAACTATGTAAATGTAACCTGTAAATATAATGTATGATGTTCTTTATTGTTTCATGTGGAACCTATATGCTGCAGGTCTCCCTTGAAAAAGAGATCTATGATCTCAAGGGACCAATCTGGTTAAATAAAGGTTTGAAATGAAATGAAAATCAACATTCACCTGTAAGGGGGGAGGTGCTTACACCTGTCCGTCTGAAGGGACTGTAAAGTGGGAGGTGCTTACACCTGTCTGTCTGAAGGGACTGTAAGGGGGGAGGTGCTTACACCTGTCTGTCTGAAGGGACTGTAAGGTGGGAGGTGCTTACACCTGTCTGTCTGAAGGGACTGTAAAGTGGGAGGTGCTTACACCTGTCTGTCTGAAGGGACTGTAAGGGGGGAGGTGCTTACACCTGTCTGTCTGAAGGGACTGTAAGGTGGGAGGTGCTGCTACCTGTCTGTCTGAAGGGACTGTAAGGGGGGAGGTGCTTACACCTGTCTGTCTGAAGGGACTGTAAAGTGGGAGGTGCTTACACCTGTCTGTCTGAAGGGACTGTAAAGTGGGAGGTGCTTACACCCGTCTGTCTGAAGGGACTGTAAGGTGGGAGGTGCTTACACCCGTCTGTCTGAAGGGACTGTAAGGTGGGAGGTGCTTACACCCGTCTGTCTGAAGGGACTGTAAGGTGGGAGGTGCTTACACCTGTCTGTCTGAAGGGACTGTAAGGTGGGAGGTGCTGCTGTCTGTCTGAAGGGACTGCCGAGGTTCCCACCGCTGTGGAGAAGTGGAGGGAGGGAGGGTAGAGAGTAGGGATGGGAATTTGAAAACAAATGTATATTCGACCCCCAAAAACCGAAATGCACATATCCTATAAAAAAAAAAAGAAGAAATGTGGGGAACATTTTTACAAAATAATCTTTTTTTTAATTTTGAAAAATAAATAAATACATGTTCAAATAAGTTTAGAAACCAAGTCAAATTTGTCAAATGTATTGAACTGCTGATCACAGTTTGAACAGTTGACAGCTATAGGCCTACAGCTTTCATGCTTAAAACATAACTTGGTTTTTAAATTAAAGAGGGAGAACATAACGGGTTAGGGTAACGTAACCCGTGACAACAGAGATCAACAACCTGTAACAGGGCCTATGCACAGAATGCAGCTATTCAATACTCATTCTTCTTTAAGAATATGAGCATGTCTACTCAGGGGAGAGGCGGGTGCGGAGGCCATTCACAATCAGCCAGCTGTAGAGGAGACCCTCTCAGCTGGAATGTGGGCCTAAGATGAGGCTTGAGTCTGCGTGATCTACGTGTAGGGAGGGGCAGCAGCCGTATCGTCAGCAAGAACCAGCTAGATCTGATGGATTTGGACATAAACGCGAGTGAAGTATAACCGGACGCGAGAGAGAGATCAGCCCCTGCAGCTCTGCCCGCTGAGAGGGACCGGACACTTAGCTATGGCACTGTCGTATACATTGAATTATTCCATTTGATCATATGTAATCAACTTAGGCACCCCTCCCAAATAAAAAAAATTACAATAAAAATATTCATAACTCATATTCGATACCTGAATAATTTCGAATAACCGTTTCCATCCCTAGCAGAGAGAGGATCGGAACTTCTCAGTCTAATCTCCCGACCTGATATTTTTATTTTGTATTCAATCAATATCTTCTTGGAAAGGGAAACTGCGCAAACAGCAGGAGATATTCATTTATTTAAAACAAAAGGGCACTTTCTCTGGAGGAAGAAAAAGGGCAGGGGCTCAAGCCCACTCTGATGTCTGTGTGTGCGTGCCTGATCGGCAGTGACGGGTAATGTGTGCATTTTAAAAGAAAATAGTGCCATAGAAAGTGGGGAGGGAGAGGCGGGGGGGCTTTTTAGTTCCATCTTATCCTTTAACAAGCTATGGAGATACACAAGCTGTCCATTCTTTGAACTTTCCATCACGAGTTTATATAAACGTACATTTCTCCACAATCTAATGAAAACCGGTTATTTGATGTAGGGCTGCACGATTTGGGGGAAAAATCTAATTGCGATTTTTCGGACAAATATTGCGATTTGCGATATTTATTTTTAAGCGACCCAACGGAAGTTTATTGTAAAATGCGGCCATATCTCCGGCTAGGAAGGCCGCATCAACGTGCTCCCGTCTGTAGCTC